>NW_027466502.1:265000-280000 GCF_050575085.1 Anarhichas minor
GTCTCTCTCTGTAGTTAAATGTCCTACCTGTCTGTCTCTCTCTGTAGTTAAATGTCCTACCTGTCTGTCTCTCTCTGTAGTTAAATGCCCTACCTGTCTGTCTCTCTCTGTAGTTAAATGCCCTACCTGTCTGTCTCTCTCTGTAGTTAAATGCCCTACCTGTCTGTCTCTCTCTGTAGTTAAATGCCCTACCTGTCTGTCTCTCTCTGTAGTTAAATGCCCTACCTGTCTGTCTCTCTCTGTAGTTAAATGCCCTACCTGTCTGTCTCTCTCCACAGTCATGCCCCTTTGAAGCTGACTCCTCATCGGACCTGCAGCCAGCTCTCCTCTCCTCCTCCTCCTCCCCTCCTCTCCTCCTCCATCCTTTCCTCCTCTCTCTGTCCACCATGCTCCCTTCTTCCTCTCCTCTCCTCCTCTTCCTCCTCCTCTCCCTCCTCCTCCTCTCCTCCCCCCTCCTCTCTGCCCCGGCTGCTCCTCCCCCTCCCCCCGTGGCGTCGGGCCGGGTGGTGTACCGAGCCTTTGACTCCTCCCTCACACACCTGACCGTCCACCGGAGGACAGGTGAGGTGTTCGTCGGCGCCGTCAACCAAGTGCTGAAGCTGTCGGCCAATCTGACGGAGCTGAGGAGTCACATGACCGGACCGGTGGAGGACAACGCCAAGTGTTACCCTCCGCCCAGCGTCAGGGCCTGTGCTCACAGGTTAGTGTGACCTGTCTGTCTGCACCTGTCTGTCTTTCTATACCTGTCTTTCTACAGCTGTCTGTCTACACGTCTTTCTACAGATGTCTTTCTTATACACCTGTCTCACTGTGTTACTGTCTCGCTGCTTTACCTGTCTGTGTCCTCTTCTGTTTGTCTAACAGTCTCATCTCTCTGTCTACCTGCCTGTCTAACGTCCCACCTGTCTGTCTGTCTTCCCTCAGACTGGAGTCGTCGGATAACGTGAATAAGCTCTTACTGGTGGATTACACTGGGAACAGACTGGTGGCGTGCGGGTCGATCTGGCAGGGCGTCTGTCAGTTCCTCCGACTGGAAGATCTCTTCAAACTGGGAGAGCCGCATCACCGCAAAGAGCACTACCTGTCTGGAGCCAGAGAGGCTGATGGGATGGCAGGTAAGCTGGTGCAGAGGGGGCGGGGTCAAATACACCTGAACAGGTAGGAAGTTAAGACAAAGTATAGGTGGGACAGACTTTTTAAAAGGACTTTCAAACATCTCCAAACCTCCAGGTTAGCAAAGTCCTAAATCTCATTAAGTCACTTTTATAAAATCCTCCAGCTATAATGCTAAGCCATGCTAACATTTAATGCAGGAGAGGTCACAAAAGCTAACTGTTTACTAGCTAACGAGCTAAGGTTAATTCTGGGTTGTCCACTCCAGACTACAGACAGGATGTGTTTAGCCTTAGCTTAGCACAAAGTTTGGAGCTATCTGCTGACCGACAACTGAAAGCATCATCTCAAAAGTCCTGCTAACATTTATTACTTTACAATAGCTAATGCTGCTTTACAAAAGCTAATGCTGCTTTACAAAAGCTAATGCTACTTTACAAAAGCTAATGCTGCTTTACAAAAGGTAATGCTGCTTTACAAAAGCGAATGCTACTTTACAAAAGCTAATGCTGCTTTACAAAAGCTAATGCTGCTTTACAAAAGCTAATGCTGCTTTACAAAAGCTAATGCTACTTTAAAAAAGCGAATGCTGCTTTACAAAAGGTAATGCTACTTTACAAAAGCAAAACAAAACTAAAGATAATTCCTGAGATGGTCAGAAAAGCTAATACTAGCGCTAGCCTACTGCTAGCAAGCTAATCTGCTAGCCTGTTAACTGTTGTTTTACCAAAAAGACGTTAAATTATGCTCTCTTTTCGTAACTCCAGGGAGTGTTTAGCCTAGCTTAGCACAAAGACTGGTAGCTTAGATTATAACAGGATGGATCGGTGACTGGCTTGTAAGCTAACAATCCAACATGTATATGTGACAGCTCTGGAGTTGTTAGACGGTGTATTTGTTGGTGGAGCCAGGCTCCAGCTTTTGTGCTAAGCTAGGCTAAACACATCCTGTTCCTTTGATAATGGTTAAGGGTGACTAGATAGAAAGATGATCGATAGAGTACTTTAGTCATTTTGACTGTAAATTGTAAAAAAACAAACCAAAGATAAAGAGTGAGAAAACAATTCATATGATAAATAACTTAAATAAAGATGGAGACATTCTGACTGAAGGTCACTCTTTAAAGTTTCTGCTCAGGTTTCACAGGTTTGTTTATTACATCCAAAGACATTCAGCAGAGTTTTTGCCGATAAAGTTTTTGGTAATTTTGATGTAAAACAAGAAAAGATAAAGAAAGCTCTCGTGTTTCCTCTCGACTTTGTTCTTGAAAATCTGAAGAAGCATTTTGTCAATCATGTGTCAGTGTCGACATGTTTATTTTTTATCTTTATTGTAAATCAGCTGCTGACTTCTGACAAAACAGATGATTGATAAACAAGAACACTGACAGCGAGTCGTCTCATCTCAGAGCTCGTCTCTGCTCTCAAACATACACCTGTCTGTCTGCACCTGTCTGTCTGCTCCTGTCTGTCTACACCTGTCTGTCTACACCTGTCTGTCTGCACCTGTCTGTCTGCTCCTGTCTGTCTACACCTGTCTGTCTGCACCTGTCTGTCTGCTCCTGTCTGTCTACACCTGTCTGTCTACACCTGTCTGTCTGCTCCTGTCTGTCTACGCCTGTCTGTCTACGCCTGTCTGTCTACACCTGTCTGTCTGCACCTGTCTGTCTGCTCCTGTCTGTCTACACCTGTCTGTCTACACCTGTCTGTCTGCTCCTGTCTGTCTACACCTGTCTGTCTACACCTGTCTGTCTGCTCCTGTCTGTCTACACCTGTCTGTCTACGCCTGTCTGTCTACACCTGTCTGTCTACACCTGTCTGTCTACATACACCTGTCTGTCTGCACCTGTCTGTCTGCTCCTGTCTGTCTACACCTGTCTGTCTGCTCCTGTCTGTCTACACCTGTCTGTCTACACCTGTCTGTCTGCTCCTGTCTGTCTACGCCTGTCTGTCTACACCTGTCTGTCTACGCCTGTCTGTCTACACCTGTCTGTCTACACCTGTCTGTCTACATACACCTGTCTGTCTGCTCCTGTCTGTCTACACCTGTCTGTCTACACCTGTCTGTCTGCTCCTGTCTGTCTACACCTGTCTGTCTACACCTGTCTGTCTACGCCTGTCTGTCTACACCTGTCTGTCTACACCTGTCTGTCTACATACACCTGTCTGTCTGCACCTGTCTGTCTACACTTGTCTGTCTACACCTGTCTGTCTACACCTGTCTGTCTACACCTGTCTGTCTGCTCCTGTCTGTCTACACCTGTCTGTCTACACCTGTCTGTCTACACCTGTCTGTCTACACCTGTCTGTCTACACCTGTCTGTCTGCTCCTGTCTGTCTGCTCCTGTCTGTCTACACCTGTCTGTCTACACCTGTCTGTCTGCTCCTGTCTGTCTACACCTGTCTGTCTGCTCCTGTCTGTCTACACCTGTCTGTCTGCTCCTGTCTGTCTGCTCCTGTCTGTCTACACCTGTCTGTCTACACCTGTCTGTCTACACCTGTCTGTCTGCACCTGTCTGTCTGCTCCTATCTGTCTACACCTGTCTGTCTACACCTGTCTGTCTGCTCCTGTCTGTCTACACCTGTCTGTCTGCTCCTGTCTGTCTACACCTGTCTGTCTGCTCCTGTCTGTCTACACCTGTCTGTCTGCTCCTGTCTGTCTACACCTGTCTGTCTACACCTGTCTGTCTGCTCCTGTCTGTCTACACCTGTCTGTCTACACCTGTCTGTCTGCTCCTGTCTGTCTACACCTGTCTGTCTGCTCCTGTCTGTCTACACCTGTCTGTCTACACCTGTCTGTCTACATACACCTGTCTGTCTGCTTCTGTCTGTCTGCTCCTGTCTGTCTACACCTGTCTGTCTACACCTGTATGTCTACATACACCTGTCTGTCTGCTCCTGTCTGTCTACACCTGTCTGTCTGCTCCTGTCTGTCTACACCTGTCTGTCTACACCTGTCTGTCTGCTCCTGTCTGTCTACACCTGTCTGTCTACACCTGTCTGTCTGCTCCTGTCTGTCTACACCTGTCTGTCTACACCTGTCTGTCTACGCCTGTCTGTCTACACCTGTCTGTCTACACCTGTATGTCTACATACACCTGTCTGTCTGCTCCTGTCTGTCTACACCTGTCTGTCTGCTCCTGTCTGTCTACACCTGTCTGTCTACACCTGTCTGTCTGCTCCTGTCTGTCTACACCTGTCTGTCTACACCTGTCTGTCTGCTCCTGTCTGTCTACACCTGTCTGTCTACACCTGTCTGTCTGCTCCTGTCTGTCTGCACCTGTCTGTCTGCTCCTGTCTGTCTACACTTGTCTGTCTACACCTGTCTGTCTACACCTGTCTGTCTACACCTGTCTGTCTGCTCCTGTCTGTCTGCTCCTGTCTGTCTACACCTGTCTGTCTACACCTGTCTGTCTGCTCCTGTCTGTCTACACCTGTCTGTCTACACCTGTCTGTCTGCTCCTGTCTGTCTGCTCCTGTCTGTCTACACCTGTCTGTCTACATCTGTCTGTCTACACCTGTCTGTCTGCTCCTGTCTGTCTACACCTGTCTGTCTACACCTGTCTGTCTGCACCTGTCTGTCTACACCTGTCTGTCTACACCTGTCTGTCTGCTCCTGTCTGTCTACACCTGTCTGTCTACATCTGTCTGTCTGCTCCTGTCTGTCTACACCTGTCTGTCTACACCTGTCTGTCTGCTCCTGTCTGTCTACACCTGTCTGTCTACATCTGTCTGTCTACACCTGTCTGTCTGCTCCTGTCTGTCTACACCTGTCTGTCTACACCTGTCTGTCTACACCTGTCTGTCTGCACCTGTCTGTCTACACCTGTCTGTCTACACCTGTCTGTCTGCTCCTGTCTGTCTACACCTGTCTGTCTACACCTGTCTGTCTGCTCCTGTCTGTCTACACCTGTCTGTCTACACCTGTCTGTCTGCTCCTGTCTGTCTACACCTGTCTGTCTACATCTGTCTGTCTGCACCTGTCTGTCTGCTCCTGTCTGTCTACACCTGTCTGTCTACACCTGTCTGTCTGCTCCTGTCTGTCTACACCTGTCTGTCTGCTCCTGTCTGTCTACACCTGTCTGTCTGCTCCTGTCTGTCTACACCTGTCTGTCTGCTCCTGTCTGTCTACACCTGTCTGTCTACACCTGTCTGTCTACATACACCTGGCTGTCTACACCTGTCTGTCTGCTCCTGTCTATCTACACCTGTCTGTCTACACCTGTCTGTCTGCTCCTGTCTGTCTACACCTGTCTGTCTACACCTGTCTGTCTACATACACCTGGCTGTCTACACCTGTCTGTCTGCTCCTGTCTGTCTACACCTGTCTGTCTACACCTGTCTGTCTACACCTGTCTGTCTGCTCCTGTCTGTCTACACCTGTCTGTCTACACCTGTCTGTCTACACCTGTCTGTCTGCTTCTGTCTGTCTACACCTGTCTGTCTGCTCCTGTCTGTCTACACCTGTCTGTCTGCACCTGTCTGTCTACACCTGTCTGTCTACACCTGTCTGTCTACATACACCTGTCTGTCTGCTTCTGTCTGTCTGCTCCTGTCTGTCTACACCTGTCTGTCTACACCTGTCTGTCTGCTCCTGTCTGTCTACACCTGTCTGTCTACACCTGTCTGTCTGCTCCTGTCTGTCTACACCTGTCTGTCTACACCTGTCTGTCTGCACCTGTCTGTCTACACCTGTCTGTCTACACCTGTCTGTCTACATACACCTGTCTGTCTGCTTCTGTCTGTCTGCTCCTGTCTGTCTACACCTGTATGTCTACATACACCTGTCTGTCTGCTCCTGTCTGTCTACACCTGTCTGTCTGTCTGCTCCTGCCTGTCTACACCTGTCTGTCTGCACCTGTCTGTCTACACCTGTCTGTCTACACCTGTCTGTCTACATACACCTGTCTGTCTGCTTCTGTCTGTCTGCTCCTGTCTGTCTACACCTGTATGTCTACATACACCTGTCTGTCTGCTCCTGTCTGTCTACACCTGTCTGTCTGTCTGCTCCTGTCTGTCTACACCTGTCTGTCTGTCTGCTCCTGCCTGTCTACACCTGTCTGTCTACACCTGTCTGTCTACACCTGTCTGTCTACACCTGTCTGTCTACATACACCTGTCTGTCTGCTCCTGTCTGTCTACACCTGTCTGTCTGCTCCTGTCTGTCTGCTCCTGTCTGTCTACACCTGTCTGTCTGCTCCTGTCTGTCTACACCTGTCTGTCTGCTCCTGTCTGTCTGCTCCTGTCTGTCTACACCTGTCTGTCTGTCTGCTCCTGCCTGTCTACACCTGTCTGTCTGCTCCTGTCTGTCTGCTCCTGTCTGTCTACACCTGTCTGTCTGCTCCTGTCTGTCTGCTCCTGCCTGTCTACACCTGTCTGTCTGCTCCTGTCTGTCTGCTCCTGTCTGTCTGCACCTGTCTGTCTACACCTGTCTGTCTGTCTGCACCTGGCTGTCTGCACCTGTCTGTCTGCTCCTGTCTGTCTGCTCCTGTCTGTCTGCACCTGTCTGTCTACACCTGTCTGTCTGCTTCTGTCTGTCTGCTCCTGTCTGTCTGCTCCTGTCTGTCTACGCCTGTCTGTCTACACCTGTCTGTCTGCTTCTGTCTGTCTGCTCCTGTCTGTCTGCTCCTGTCTGTCTACGCCTGTCTGTCTACACCTGTCTGTCTGCACCTGTCTGTCTACACCTGTCTGTCTGCTTCTGTCTGTCTGCTCCTGTCTGTCTACACCTGTCTGTCTACACCTGTCTGTCTGCTCCTGTCTGTCTACACCTGTCTGTCGACACCTGCCTGTCTACACCTGCCTGTCTACACCTGTCTGTCTGCTCCTGTCTGTCTACGCCTGTCTGTCTACACCTGTCTGTCTGCTCCTGTCTGTCTACACCTGTCTGTCTGCTCCTGTCTGTCTGCTCCTGTCTGTCTACACCTGTCTGTCTACACCTGTCTGTCTGCTCCTGTCTGTCTACACCTGTCTGTCTACACCTGTCTGTCTACACCTGTCTGTCTGCTTCTGTCTGTCTGCTCCTGTCTGTCTGCTCCTGTCTGTCTACACCTGTCTGTCTGCTCCCGTCTGTCTACACCTGTTGTATTGTATTAAATATAAACAATAAATGTATCAATAAGGTTCAAAGTTCAAAGTTTGCTTTATTGTCAATTCCACAATGTACTGGACATACAGGGGAGTTGAAAATACATTTCTCTCTAGTCCAACATATAAACATCTAAACATATAAACATATAAAGTGAATACAGTGCAATAGATTAAAAAAACATTTAGACAATAGATATATAATAAGAGAAAAAAGAACAAAAAAACTATCAATCTGTATTTAGCAGCAGTTGGACATGGGGAGTCTTAAAAGAGAGGAGGGAGAGAGTTCAGAGAGTTCAGCTTCCTAACAGCCTGGTGGACGAAGCTGTTTGAGAGTCTGGTGGTGCGAGCACGGAGGCTCCGGTATCTTCTCCCAGAGGGCAGGAGACTGAAGAGACTGTGTGAGGGGTGGCTGGAGTCGCGCACAATCATGGTCACTTTGCGGGTGAGGCGAGTGTCGTATATGTCCTGCAGGGAGGGGAGTGAGGGGAGTGAGGGGAGTGAGGCACCAATGATCCTTCCAGCTGTGTTCGCTATGCGCTGCATAGGTGGAGGTGGAGAAATCAATGCCTGAAATGTAAACAAGTCAACGGTGAAATCACATTTTATTAACTTAAAGGAGAGACCTGTCAATCATCTGCTGTAAGAACAAAGTAATCTGTAAACCGGTGTCATGAATGTGTTCTTCCTCCTCCTCCTCCTCCTCCTCCTCCTCAGGTGTGGTAGTCGGCGAGGACGACTGGACGGCCGACCCGAAGAGGAAGAGGCCCGTGAAGGGCGGCAGCCGGCTCTTCATCGGCGCCGCCATCGACGGGAAGTCCGAGTACTTCCCCACGCTGTCCAGCAGGAAGCTGGTGGCGGACGAGGAGAGCGTCAACATGTTCTCTCTGGTCTACCAGGACGAGTTTGTGTCCTCTCAGATCAAGATCCCGTCGGACACGCTGTCCCTCTACCCGGCCTTCGACATCTACTACGTCTATGGCTTCTCCAGCCGCACCTACGTCTACTTCCTGACGCTGCAGCTGGACACGCAGCTCACGCAGATGGACACCGGCGGAGAGAAGTTCTTCACCTCTAAGATCGTCCGCATGTGTTCCAACGACACCGAGTTCTACTCCTACGTGGAGTTCCCTCTGGGCTGCACCAAGGACGGCGTGGAGTACCGACTCGTCCAGGCCGCCTACAAGCAGAAACCAGGGCGGAGGCTGGCCCACGCACTCGGCCTGTCGGAGGACGACGATGTCCTCTTTGTTGTCTTCTCACAGGTGAGTGAAGGACAGGGAGACAGAGAGACAGACAGACTTCCATTTCTTTTTCTTTCTTTTTACATTTTGTCATCATTGTCTCATCTTTTCTTCTGTCTTCTTTCGTTACATTCTTTCTCTTTCTTTTGTCTCTGTCTTTCTTCTTCCTCTAACTATTGTCTTCCTCTGTTTGTCTTTCTCTTTATTGTGCGTATTCTGACTGTAACTTCCTGTCTGTCTTTGTTGACGTAGTCTCTTCTTCCGGACTTGTCTTCATGTCCGTCTCCTGTGTCCTTTGTCCTCGTCTCCTGTTTCCTTTGTTCCTTGTGACATCACCGTGCCTTGCTTCAGGGACTTGAACCCTCACCTGTCTCTCTCTCTGTGTGTTCAGGGTCAGAAGAACCGGTCCAACCCCCCCAGAGAGACGGTGCTGTGTCTGTTCACCCTGCAGCACATCAACCTGGCCATGAGGGAGAGGATCCGGTCCTGTTACCGTGGAGAGGGACGCCTCTCCTTACCCTGGTTACTCAACAAGGAGCTGCCCTGCATCCACACGGTGAGCTAGCATGTTAGCATGGCGGCTAACTTCCTGTTAGCGAAGGATCAGCTGATCGTCTGGCTGGTGTGTTGTGAAACCAACCGACTAACTAACCAACCTCAGCTGTGTGTGTGTGTGTGTGTGTGTGTACCTCTTGATGAATATGAACATATCATCTACTGTAAATATATATAAACATATATAGAGACAACAGAGCTTTAATATTTCCACCTTTGTTTAAAGAAGATAACAAATACATAATTTCCATCTAATGCAGGTTGACGATGATGTCATCCCTCATATTTACTAAATTCATGAATTATTAATCATATCTCTTCTCTCTGCGTTCCACAGCCGAAGCAGATCGGAGATGATTTCTGTGGTCTGGTCCTGAACCAGCCTCTAGGGGGTCTGAGGGTCATCGAGGGGAACCCGCTCTATGAGGACCGGACCGAGGGCATGGGGGCCGTGGCGGCCTACACCTACGGGGAGCACACGGTGGTGTTCGTGGGGACACGGAGCGGTCAGCTGAAGAAGGTAGGAGGACGAGGAACTGATGAAGATGTTTGTGATTTTTTATTCTGGGACTCTCAAAACGTTGGAGAGAAAAACAGCTGCATGAATGTTTAAAATGTATGTTTTGGGTTCTTTGGCTGCTTCAGGAGCTTCTTCATGTTTCAACATCTTGAGTGTTTCTCTTGAACTTATTCATCGGTCCTGAAGCTGATCGTCACGGTTGTTGTTGTGTTTCTATTTCTTCTGTTAGAGCTCAGAGGTTCCTCTAGTCCTTCATGAAACCTGACAGACGTGTTTACAGAACTCTGTTAACCAATCAGGTTAAAGCTGTGAAGCTCTGAAAGACTGAACAAAGAAACACAGGAAGCAGCTGTGAAGA
This sequence comes from Anarhichas minor, assembly GCF_050575085.1. Taxonomy (NCBI): domain Eukaryota; kingdom Metazoa; phylum Chordata; class Actinopteri; order Perciformes; family Anarhichadidae; genus Anarhichas; species Anarhichas minor. The sequence continues at coordinate 274,877 of NW_027466502.1, forward strand.
GTTTTAATCAGCGTTGCTTTTCAAGAAACACCTGATCACAGTTTTATCTGAATATGAACATCCAAGTGATCCACTTCCTGGTTCTGTAGAGGTTCTGGTTCTGTAGATGGTTCTGGTTCTATAGAGGTTCTGGTTCTGTAGAGGTTCTGGTTCTGTAGATGTTCTGGTTCTATAGAGGTTCTGGTTCTGAAGAGGTTCTGGTTCTGTAGATAGTTCTGGTTCTGTAGAGGGTTGTGGTTCTTTAGAGGTTCTGGTTCTGTAGATGGTTCTGGTTCTGTAGAGGTTCTGGTTCTCAGGAGGATCTGACTTCATGTCTCATTTTCTCATCTTTAAGAGGCTCAAAGTTACTTTTCTTCGTCCAAACTGGAACGTTTACTTCATTATTTAAAGTAGAATCATTTGAAAGTTAAACTCTTTATTAATATATAACTCTATACTCTATAACTCTATACTCTATAGTATATAACTATATACTCTATAACTCTATACTATATAACTCTATACTATATAACTATACTCTATAACTATATACTCTATAACTCTATAGTATATAACTCTATACTCTATAACTCTATAGTATATAACTCTATAGTCTATAACTCTATACTCTATAACTCTATACTCTATACTCTATAACTATAGTATATAACTCTATTGTATATAACTCTATAGTATATAACTCTAACTCTATTACTCTATACTCTATAACTCTATACTCTATAACTCTATACCTCTATAACTCTATACTCTATACTCTAACTCTATACTCTATAGTATATAACTCTATAGTATATAACTCTATACTCTATAACTATAGTATACAACTCTATAGTCTATAACTCTATACTCTATAACTCTATACTCTATAACTATAGTATATTACTCGATACTCTATAACTCGATACTCTATAACTCGATACTCTATAACTCTATAGTATATAACTCTATACTCTATAACTCTATACTCTATAACTCTATAGTATATAACTATAGTATATAACTCTAACTCTATTACTCTATACTCTATAACTCGATACTCTATAACTCTATACTCTATAACTGTATACTCTATAACTGTATACTCTATAACTCTATACTCTATAACTCTATAGTATATAACTATACTCTATAACTCTATACTCTATAACTCTATACTCTATACTCTATAACTCTATACTCTAACTCTATACTCTATAACTCTATAGTCTATAACTATATACTCTATAACTCTATACTCTATACTCTATAACTCTATACTCTATAACTATAGTATATAACTCTATTGTATATAACTCTATAGTATATAACTCTAACTCTATTACTCTATACTCTATAACTCTATACTCTATAACTCTATACTCTAACTCTATACTCTATAGTATATAACTCTATAGTATACAACTCTATACTCTATAACTCTATAGTATATAACTCTATACTCTATAACTCTATAGTATATAACTCTATAGTCTATAACTCTATACTCTATAACTCTATTGTATATAACTCTATAGTATATAACTCTAACTCTATTACTCTATACTCTATAACTCTATACTCTATAACTCTATACTCTATAACTCTATAACTCTATACACTATACTCTAACTCTATACTCTATAGTATATAACTCTATAGTATATAACTGTATACTCTATAACTCTATAGTATATAACTCTATAGTCTATATACTCTATACTCTATACTCTATAACTCTATAGTATATAACTCTATTACTCTATACTCTATAACTCGATACTCTATAACTCGATACTCTATAACTCTATACTCTATAACTCTATACTCTATAACTCTATAGTATATAACTCTAACTCTATTACTCTATACTCTATAACTCGATACTCTATAACTCTAACTGTATACTCTATAACTGTATACTCTATAACTGTATACTCTATAACTCTATACTCTATAACTCTATAGTATATAACTCTATACTCTATAACTCTATACTCTATAACTCTATACTCTATACTCTATAACTCTATACTCTATAACTCTATAGTCTATAACTCTATAACTCTATACTCTATAACTCTATACTCTATAACTCTATACTCTATAACTATAGTATATAACTCTATAGTATATAACTCTAACTCTATTACTCTATACTCTATAACTCGATACTCTATAACTCTATACTCTATAACTCTATACTGTTTAACTCTACACTCTATAACTCTATAACTCTATACTCTATAACTCTATAGTATATAACTCTATAACTCTATACTCTATAACTCTATACTCTATAACTCTATACGCTATAACTCTATAACTCTATACTCTATAACTCTATAGTATATAACTCTATAGTATATAACTCTATACTCTATAACTCTATACTCTATAACTCGATAGTATATAAGACCTTTTTATTTACTTAAGAGTTTTAAACATTATATTTAATTGTAGCCGTTTGTTGTCATTGATTATCGTCGTCTTGTAGTCTGAAACAGATTCTAAACTTCTTCCTCTACACTTCACACTCATCATCATCTTCATCATCATTGCTCGTCTTCATTCAAATTAAAAAAGACCCTTTTTATAAAAAGCTCTTGTTTCCACATTCGACTACTCGGTTTCTGAAGTGAAGGAAGAATTTAAAGAACTGCCCTACGATCTAAAAGTGGAGGATGAAGAGGATGAAGAGGAGGAGGAGGAGGATGAAGAGGAGGACCCTCTGGGCGTTCGCCCCGCTCACCTCTTCCTCCCACTTCATCTTCATCCTCTGAGGGAGGAGGAGCCGGAGGACTCGTCTGTGTAGTGAAGAGATTGATGTTTGGTTGTAGATGTTGGCTCTATGTTTAGTGAGGCCTCCTCCTCCTCCTCCTCCTCCTCTGGTCTCTGAGTCCAGCCAGACGTTTAGGAATAGACGATGATACAAACGTCCTCGGGCCGAACGTCTGAAGCAGCTTCAACATGGTTCAGAAGAAGAGTTTATCTCATTCATTGGTCACTTCCTCTTTTCTGTTTTGACTTTGTGTAAAACGAGTTGATGCACTAAATAGATTATAGATTATAGATTATAGAAATACTTTTGAGGAATAAATTCTGACGTACTTTAATTTATAGAAGAAGTGGACGTCGTCATGGTGACGTTTTGAAGTATTGAGTTTGGTGATTTCACTGTCGCCATCTTGTTTTCATCTCAACCAGTGAACAGGAAGTGACCATATCTGGACTGAGGAGGAGTGAGGTAGAGACGCCGTATACTCTCTGGTAGAGACCTGTCAATCACCGTGTAGCCCCGCCCTAAAGCATCCCCTGCTTTATGGTCTGTTTGACTCTAAATGGACCATAATGTACTAAATGAACATCATGCTGTATTGAAGAAGACTTGAAACTAGAGATTGAGACCATAAACTCATGTTTACAATGTTTACTGAGGTAATAAATCAAGAGAGAAGTAGAGTCATTTTCTCATAGACTTCTATACAACCAGAGGAGTCGCCCCCTGGTGGTCAACCTCTACTTCTTCTTCTACTCTATTTACTGGTAGATTACAGTCGAGCATAAAGGACCAAACTACTTTAGTTTATTTGCTCTATTCGAGTTGATGGAAACACGTTTATTGTTGCGTTGCCTTTTCTTCCTGCTTTGTTTTGTAGTAATTTATTGTAATAATTTGTCTGTGATCACACAGTTTATTGATCTGGTGTCTGTTTCTCAGCGACTGGTTTCAGGTCAGTCATCGTTCATTTCTTCTTCTCTATCACAGCGTCCAGTGTTTCTCACTGGGAGCACAGCTCTGACTCTGATGGAGTTAATTTAGGAGAAGAGGGGTAGTTAAAAACAGAGAGACACTCTGTCAACAGAGAGGCATCACAGAGAGACTCAGCGGGGAGACGTTAGAGATCAGTAACGTCTTTAAGAGACCAAGAAGAAACATCTTCTGTAAATGTCAGAGACATCTAAACTCATTACTCTCAATCTGATCTCTTGAGGCAGGCGGGCAGCACAACCTTCAAAACATGAACTTTTATAAAATCTGCTCTTTTTCATGTTTCTAAGTTGTTTTCTCAGATTTCATCCTTCAACACGTTTCTCTTAAACATCGTTGACCAGATGTTGTCTCCTGATGTGGATCAGTGAGCTGTAGAGGTGCTGCTCGGGGTATTTTAGGACGGATCCGGGCTAGCTAGTCTTTCCCGTCTTTATGCTAAGCTAACTATGTTCTGATCCTGACTAAAGAACTACAGCTTCTTCTTCGTCTGTATTTTCACAGAATCATTTGTGTTTTGAGTTTATTTACCTTCAGCGGTCTCAACACCACAAATGTTCACCAGACCTTAAAATACATCGTTTAGAGATCCCTGACCTGTTCACATATTTTGGTTTGCACAGTCAGTTGAAGGAGGAAGCCGCTCATTAAACTGAACCAGTTCTAACGGTGGCGGTCTGAGGCCAAAACAGGAAGTGGACCTGAAACCTGAAGCGACTCACCGAACCACTCGGGGTTTAGTTAGTGCGACCATACACAGAGGAAGAGGTGCAGCTCCACCTTCACATCAAGTTAAACTGGCTGCTGACCCTCCAGCCACAGGGACCAGCTGGAGGTCAGGTCTCAGCTGCCTGGTTCAAAGGTCGATGGTCCAGGAATCTACTTCAGTGATAAATATGAGTCAACATATTCATCTGGTGATGCTCACTGTGACGTCTTTAAGAGGAGACCCTCTGAGCTGCACACATCATGTGAGTCTGTGCTCACTGCAGACGTCACGGACGGACGGATATATTTTATATATATCAAATATATTTCCCTCTGAAGTTTGGTGGAGAGAGGAAGATACCGTTATACATCATCAATAAATGATTATATTATATATGTTTGGATGTCAACAGTAGTACTGGATCTCCCATCTATCGTGTTCAGAGTTCAGAGAGGGTGATGTCATCAGCATGAGAGAGAGAGAGAGAGAGAGAGAGAGAGAGAGAGAGAGAGAGAGAGAGAGAGAGAGAGAGAGAGAGAGAGAGAGAGAGAGAGAGAGAGAGAGAGAGAGAGAGAGAGAGAGAGAGAGAGAGAGAGAGAGAGAGAGAGACTCAGACTCAGATCTGAGTCCAACACAAACAGGCCTGAGGGCGGAGAGGAGACACGCT
>NW_027466502.1:290000-300000 GCF_050575085.1 Anarhichas minor
TGTGTGTGTGTGTGTGTGTGTGTGTGTGTGTGTGTGTGTGTGTGTGTGTGTGTGTGTGTGTGTGTGTGTGTGTGTGTGTGTGTGTGTGCGTGCGTGCGTGTGTCGCTGTGCTAACGGGTTTGAACCTGCCAGAGAGCAGAGTAATGATTTACTCTGTTTACCTAACTGTTTGACCTCCGAATGTGTGTGTGTTTCCTGTAATTATTTATTGCAGGGACTCGTAACTCTCTCTGTGGTTCAGCTGTCACAGTAATAGATGCAGGTGTTTAGGAGGCATCTCTAAACACCTTGGGTGTGTGTGTGTGAGAGGCTTCTATGTGTCGGTCCCTTCAGGAAACCCCCACATGTTTTGTAAACAGACCGTAGTTTCCTGTCACTTAAATATATTTCTAGTTAAAATGTTTAAAATCAGAATAATATTTATTATTATTATATTTATTATCAAATATTTGATGAGTTTCCATCTCATGAAATAATCCGTTTGAGAAGTTCTGAGCTCAGGTGAAATAAGAACCCTGTTTGCTACTAAATGAAGTTCCCATAGAACTCTAGGGGAACTCAACAGAGATCACAGTCTCAGGTCATTATCAGATTTAATGTTTTAAACAAAACAAAAAAATACCAAAATACAAAATATCAAACAAAAGTTTCACTCATTACATGAACGTTCTGTGTTTTTTGTCTGTGTTGAATTATATTAAATCATTTCAAACTTATTTCAGTAGAAAACATTGGCGTGCGTGCGTGGGTGGATGGGTGCGTGGGTGGATGGGTGCGTGGGTGCGTGGGTGGATGGGTGCGTGGGTGGATGGGTGCGTGGGTGCGTGGGTGGGTGCGTGCGTGGGTGGGTGGGTGCGTGCGTGGGTGGATGGGTGCGTGGGTGGATGGGTGCGTGGGTGGATGGGTGCGTGGGTGGATCGGTGCGTGTGTGGATGGGTGCGTGGGTGGATGGGTGCGTGGGTGCGTGGGTGGATGGGTGGGTGCGTGCGTGGGTGGATGGGTGCGTGGGTGCGTGGGTGGATGGGTGGGTGCGTGCATGGGTGGGTGCGTGCGTGGGTGGATGGGTGCGTGGGTGCGTGGGTGGATGGGTGCGTGGGTGGATGGGTGCGTGGGTGGATGGGTGCGTGGGTGCGTGGGTGGATGGGTGGGTGCGTGCGTGGGTGCGTGGGTGGATGGGTGCGTGCGTGGTATTTATCGGAGAATCCTAACCGAAAACGAAGAATCATTTATCAGCTGGAAAGGGCGCACACACACACACACACACACAAAGCTGTGATAAACTCTGTGTGTGTGTGTGTGTGTGTGTGTGCATCGTCAGGACTCACCTTGGGAAATGACTTCATCTCTCTCTCTCTTTGTCTCTCTCTCCTTATTGACCGTGTTTTACAGCGAGGACAATAAAGTTTTTCCCAAAGGACACGTTTTAGCCTGACGTCACGCACACAGACACGAGTAAAATATTGTGTGGTCTAAATGAAAAGTGAGCGAGTGTGTCTGCTTCCTCTCTTTTATGGATCGTCTACACAATATTCTGTAAAGTGTGTGTGTGTGTGTGTGTGTGTGTGTGGTGAGCTGCAGACACACCCAGTCTAAATGTGAACATGGTCAGACTTCTGAAAAACAACACTCGTACTGTAAGTGATATTTTTATTTCCCAGGGTGGTGAAGTGGTGACTCCGCCCTCTGTCTCTGATTGGCTCAGCCTGATAGTCTTGACCAATGCCAGACCTCCTGTCTAAACCCAACCAACGAGCACCAGCCAATCATCTCATCAGTTGTCCTGATTATGGATTATTGGAGGATAATTAGTTATTAGATAGTTTGACAAAACAATCTCAACTCAAGGTTTACTAACGCTTCTTCTTGAGCTTTCAGCCGGACCTCATGGTCTTCATCTGAGGTTTGATTTCCTATCTGTGTTGACCCAAAGGAGGAGAAGAGAGAAGAGAGAGGAGGAGAAAGGAGAAGGAGAGAGGGGAGAGGGAGAGGAGAGGAAAGGAGAAAAAAGGAGAGAGGAGAGGAGAGGAAAGGAAAGGAGAGAAGAGAGGGGAGAGGAAAGGAGAGGGGAGAGGAGGTGGTTTTGGAAGAGGAAAGGGAGGGAAGAGAAAGGATGGGAGGACAACAAGAGAGGAGGAGACAGTTTGGAAGAAGGCAATTAGACGAAGGGGGGAAGAAAGCATAGGCGAGAAGGAAAGAGGAGACGAGGAGGAGCAGCGTGATCCGAGGAGAAAGATGGAGGGAGTTTTCGTTTGAGAAAGAACGGAGGCTGGATGGAAAATAGGTGATGAGGAGGAAGGAGACGAGGAAGGAGGGAAAATGGGAAAGAAAGTGTTGGAGCTTAATCCACTGAGCACCTGAAACTGGGTCACATGAACAGATACAGAGAGGAAGAGGGGGGGTGCAAAATAGTGTGTGTGTGTGTGTGTGTGTGTGTGTGTGTGTGTGTGTGTGTGTGTGTGTGAGTGAGACAGCTCTTTGTTTCTGACCCTCTGAGAAGTGTTTCCTGTTCCCAGGAGTTCCCCAGGCGATGGTGATGATAAGGACCAGTGTTCATTCACATCACCAGTGTGTTACTGTAGTCCTTACATCTTCACCGTTGTTCTCTATCTCACCTGTACTTTACTTTACATTACATTCATTTAGCAGACGCTTTTATCCAAAGCGACTTAAAATTCAGATTCTATCACATTTCTACACCGTAGGCCGTAGGCACAGCTACAGGAGCAATTTAGGGTTAAGTGTCTTGCTCAAGGACACATCGACATGCGACTAGCAGAGCCAAAGCCGGGGATTGAACCGCCGATCCTCTGATTGAAGGACAGCCCTGCTCTCCACTTAGCCACAGTCGCCCCCTTTAGTTAATTTCATCACAGAAATAAAATGCTTCAGTTGTCTTCCAGTTCTGAGGGGTTTGAGATCCTTTTATTGTGAAAATTCTGTCTAGAATGAGACCGAATTGAGGAATTTATTCCCGTTATTTTACGTTAATTCCCTCTGTAACGAAGCTCAAACATACGGAGCAGCACTCGAACGCAACACGACAGATGTTTTTTCCCTCTCCTTCTGTCCTGCAATTGGATCTCATACCTGTTACCATGGTTACCAAATGATCAGAATCTGATTGAAATAACCGATGTGTTGGTTTAAGTCTGGAGGAGTTCCAACGTGGCGTTCAGCTCGTTAACGGTCGGCCCGTTAATTAACGTGTCCTCCAGCGCCACTGATGTTTTTCACTGAAACACCCCGACCCACTTCAGTGTGTGTGTGTGTGTGTGTGCGCGTGTGTGTGTTTCGTTGCCTCGTCTTTTATCACACGCTGAAAATGACTGACAATTAATTTCCTACAGAATTAATTACGTCCTCTCAGCCTCTCGTCTCACCTGGTTCTGTCCTCACGAGCTCAATATCTGCCGTCCAACCAAAAGAAGCTGATCATCAATTGAAATGACTAATAATATTTATTAACGCTTCCTCTCTCTGTAATTATAACCGGCGGTGAAGTTAGAGAGAAGTTAATGTCTGATCTGAAATCAGTCTGAAGATAAACTCAACAAACAGTCTGGATAATTTCTCTCTGCTGATCAATGTCAAACTAAACGTGCTGACATGTAGAAAACATCAAACACAGATCACTATCTGTGCTCTCCATCTAGAATATAGAATCAAGTTCTCTTCAGTATCACGGTAAGCAGACGAGCTGATCTCAGATCAGACACTGAACTAAACTACTTAGTTAGGTTGAGACAACACAACTACTTAGTTAGGTTGAGACAACACAACTACTTAGTTAGGTTGAGACAACACAACTACTTAGTTAGGTTGAGACAACACAACTACTTAGTTAGGTTGAGACAACACAACTACTTAGTTAGGTTGAGACAACTAAACTACTTAGTTAGGTTGAGACAACTAAACTACTTAGGTTGAGACAACTAAACTACTTAGGTTGAGACAACTAAACTACTTAGGTTGAGACAACTAAACTACGTAGGTTGAGACAACACAACTACTTAGTTAGGTTGAGACAACACAACTACTTAGTTAGGTTGAGACAACTAAACTACTTAGTTAGGTTGAGACAACTAAACTACTTAGTTAGGTTGAGACAACAAAACTACTTAGTTAGGTTGAGACAACAAAACTACTTAGTTAGGTTGAGACAACTAAACTACTTAGTTAGGTTGAGACAACTAAACTACTTCGTTAGGTTGAGACAACACAACTACTTAGTTAGGTTGAGACAACACAACTACTTAGTTAGGTTGAGACAACACAACTACTTAGTTAGGTTGAGACAACTAAACTACTTAGTTAGGTTGAGACAACTAAACTACTTCGTTAGGTTGAGACAACTAAACTACTTCGTTAGGTTGAGACAACAAAACTACTTCGTTAGGTTGAGACAACTAAACTACTTAGTTAGGTTGAGACAACTAAACTACTTAGTTAGGTTGAGACAACAAAACTACTTCGTTAGGTTGAGACAACTAAACTACTTCGTTAGGTTGAGACAACAAAACTACTTCGTTAGGTTGAGACAACTAAACTACTTAGTTAGGTTGAGACAACAAAACTACTTCGTTAGGTTGAGACAACTAAACTACTTCGTTAGGTTGAGACAACAAAACTACTTAGTTAGGTTGAGACAACTAAACTACTTAGTTAGGTTGAGACAACTAAACTACTTCGTTAGGTTGAGACAACTAAACTACTTCGTTAGGTTGAGACAACAAAACTACTTCGTTAGGTTGAGACAACTAAACTACTTAGTTAGGTTGAGACAACTAAACTACTTAGTTAGGTTGAGACAACTAAACTAATTTGTTAGGTTGAGACAACTAAACTCAGGTTCAATAGTCCATTTGTTATTATACTTTATTTCAGAAACAAAAAACCTGATTCAAGATTCATTCTGAGGGGTTTTATGCTTTATAAATACCAGTTGCTGCAGCTGACACTTTTTCACTTTCTGATGAAGCAAAGTAAACTGAACTGAAGTGGACAGAGATAACACACACACACACACACACACACACACACACACAGTCAGGCTGTGTGGACAGCAGCAAACACTTTGTCCATGTGAGCAAGCAGACGATTACTGCTGAGCAAATACAGACTGTCAGCTGGCTCAGACCACACGCGCACACACACACACACAGATATTCACAGCAGCAGGTGGAGAGTAACAAGCTGACTGGCAGCTCGGAGGTCCGGTCAGCTTACAGCAGCAGTACACACTACTATGTATGTGTACTATGTATGTAGTAGTACTAGAAGAAATATTCAGCTGAAACACAAATACACATGATATGATATAAAAACACAGGTAACGGTTAGAATGAATCAATGGTGAGTGATAAATATACTGTTTATAAAGGAGGAAAGTACATTTACATGAACTCTGTACTGCAGTACTTTATATACACACAGTATGTTTTATTATGTTTAGTTTAAAGTGTCTCTAACATTCCTGTTTCTTCTGCTCTTTGTCACTGAGACACAAACACACGGAAACTTTAGGCACACTGAAGCTCTGTCTGTCCTCCATACCTGTCTGTCCTCTGTCTGTCTTGTGTCTCTCTCTCGTTTATAACAACAATAGCACAAACCCCGCCAAAATAAAGTAGTTCATTTTCATCATTTAAACAGACCAGATAAATCAAGAGTTATTTTTAAGATGATAAAAGGCCGAAGCTGTCATTTATTTATTCTTTTATCGACAAAAATAATGTAACAAACAAAAAGTTCTGGATCAAAAGTTAAAACACGTAAAAAACAACATTTACAGGAGCTTCAAAAAAACTGGATGTCGAAACAAAGCTAACAAGCTAACATTAGCTTCCTCCATCTTTCCATCCAATCAGACGTCAGCTCTGTCAGGACGGATTCCTATTGATCCACACGGCAAAGTCACTGGTCAGAGTTCAGTTTGAATTTGGGATGAAAGATTTTAACTTTAATCCCAACAAATGCTTTTACAGTCATCATCATCATCATCATCATTATGATGTTGTTGTTGTTGTTGTTGTTGTTGTTGTTGTTACAGGAGCATGTGTTGATTGAACAGAGAGTATTGATCCCTGTGCTGCTGTAACAATAGAATCATGTGACTTTGTATTTATTCTGAAGCTGCAGGTGTTTGTGGCGCCTCCTGTGGTGACGATCAGGTATTGCTTCTTTATACATCTGTGGGAGAAAATTAAGGCAGCACCCATCTCTCTGTCTGCCTGTCTCTCTATCTCTGTCTCTCTCTCTCTCTGTGTCTGTCTCTCTCTCTCTGTCTGCCTCTTTGTCTCTCTCTCTCTAACAGCTGCCCTACATATTGAAGGAAAGATATTGTTGCATCACCACAGACTGCAGAAAACATGATCCACTCACACACACACACACACACAGAGGTGGATTAATTATTATTCGGTTGCCAAGGAGATGATGGAAGAATGAGCAAATCTCTCAGCTCCCAAAGAGACTGAAGACTTCACACTTCATCCTGTCTCTCTGTCTGTCTCTCTGTCTGTCTGTCTCTCTCTCTAGAGGGGGGGGGGGGGGTGTAAATGTCTGTATATTATCTACTACATCATATATAATGGATACCGTGGTTTTTCACTGGAGGTTCTGACTTGGATCATGTGATCATTTGATTGTCGTATGTGTTGCTATCTCTCTTATTACACGGTGACCCGGCTAGTGAGCGTAAAGTAACAACTACCAACCTCGCTCACTGTGATGGTCTATCACAACCCGGGTACAGCTGTATGGAACACAACAGCAGCATAAACAACGGCACGTTATAACGATACAGTAAACTAAGAACAACACAAGGTAATAAACCCTCTATGACCGAACTCTGCCCGGACACTAAGCCTCCTACTGTGAGATGACTTTGTGGTCGATGTGTCGTCTCCGGAGCTTCAAGCTGCACGGCGATAAAACTCTATTTGGCAGAGAGGCTCCTTCGGAAATTCATGGGATTCTTCTTCCTTATGACCGGCAACATGTTAACGTTAATGGGGAGAGAACGAGTCATACAAGTTATCTGTTTATTAAGACTGTGACCTCGGTTCTTTCAAAAACAACAGACGTTGTTCTTGCCTTCTTGCTCCAACGCGATGAACGGCGCTGCTGTTTTTTTTATAGCTGCTGTGACGTCAGGCCGTAGAACAGGAAGTCAGCTGCGGTGCCTGTGACCCTTGTCCAATGAGGACTCGGCGCTGAGTTTCGGTTGATGAGTTCGCACGTAGGTGTGAAAACGTCTCCCGGGGGTTGTTGTGGATCTTTAACTGGAATCAGGCTACTGGCTGTAGGCCCGATCCCTTTTCTCAGGGCACATGGTCCCAACAAGTATATTTAGTCAATTGTAATTGAAGTTATTTTTATTAACTATACCAACCAATAGAAACCATTATACAAGACTAGACGAGATCTCAATGTAACAGAACATAAAACCAGACAATACAAGTCAATACAAATCAACTGTTACTTGAAAAAAAGCACAAATATCAAGAAATATTTAAACAATGAACATTTCTTTTGTTGTATAAATAAATAAATTAAACCAGACTTCATATAACTCTCTATATAATTATAAAAGGTGCACAGAAAGTTATTTTAATGTAGAATTGTTTTTTATTATTGTGACTCTGTTGTAAAGCTTACAACAGGAAGGACAGACACAACTACCAAAATAAGAGCCCTGCTGTAAAGAATATACAGAAATGTCCTTTAACTGCCTCTGATTTTAAGAGATCGTGAAATGAATAGAAAGAATGCTGCTTTCACCTCTTCTAGTGTGTGTGTGTGTGTGTGTGTGTGGGGGGGGGGGGATGGGTAGGAACTAATAAGCTTAACTGCCCCCCCCCCCCCCCCCAGCCTCTTTCACCCTTCGCTGGAGACGTCCCTCCATCAGACATCAGAGTTCCTCTTTGTTGCTTCCTCCACAGGAGGACGTCTCACTCTCATGACCTCATTAAACATGAACAGCTCTATAGAACTAGAGAGTTGACTGCTGCCATCTTTCTGCACATAAATGTGGACGTTCACATTTAAATCAACAGGTTTCTAATGTTCTGACTACGATTTTATTCCATAAAGAAAAAGAAGATTTATGAGAGTTAAATCAGAAGAATGAAAACGAGCGAGTACAGAAGAGACGTCTGAACGTTACATCAGTGGTTCTATACAGATAAAGAACAGAACCAAGAACATAGCCTAAATGAAGCTTCTTATTCTTTGTTATCAGACACAATCAAATTCAGCTCCATAAGAAGACTGAAGAGCATTCAACCATCAGCACATTACTATTGTTAAAAATGAACTTCTTACTTTTTCTGTAAACACGTTTAAAAGAAGAGATGGTGAAAGAGGTTCAATGTAACGAGTAGAAACATCCAACAGACTCTAGTCTTTATAAAGTATAGAAACATCCAGCAGACTTGTCTTTATAAAGTATAGAAACATCCAACAGACTCTAGTCTTTATAAAGTATAGAAACATCCAGCAGACTAGTCTTTATAAAGTATAGAAACATCCAACAGACTCGAGTCTTTATAAAGTATAGAAACATCCAGCAGAATCTAGTCTTTATAAAGTATAGAAACATCCAACAGACTCGAGTCTTTATAAAGTATAGAAACATCCAACAGACTCTAGTCTTTATAAAGTATAGAAACATCCAACAGACTCTAGTCTTTATAAAGTATAGAAACATCCAACAGACTCTAGTCTTTATAAAGTATAGAAGCATCCAACTGACTCTAGTCTTTATAAAGTATAGAAACATCCAACAGACTCTAGTCTTTATAAAGTATAGAAGCATCCAACTGACTCTAGTCTTTATAAAGTATAGAAGCATCCAACAGACTCTAGTCTTTATAAAGTATAGAAACATCCAACAGACTCTAGTCTTTATAAAGTATAGAAACATCCAACAGACTCTAGTCTTTATAAAGTATAGAAACATCCAACAGACTCTAGTCTTTATAAAGTATAGAAACATCCAGCAGACTCTAGTCTTTATAAAGTATAGAAACATCCAACAGACTCTAGTCTTTATAAAGTATAGAAACATCCAACAGACTCTAGTCTTTATAAAGTATAGAAACATCCAACAGACTCTAGTCTATATAAAGTATAAAAACATCCAACAGACTCTAGTCTATATAAAGTATAAAAACATCCAACAGACTCTAGTCTATATAAAGTATAGAAACATCCAACAGACTAGTCTTTATAAAGTATAGAAACATCCAACAGACTCTAGTCTTTATAAAGTATAGAAACATCCAGCAGACTCTAGTCTTTATAAAGTATAGAAACATCCAGCAGACTCTAGTCTATATAAAGTATAGAAACATCCAACAGACTCTAGTCTTTATAAAGTATAGAAACATCCAACAGACTCTAGTCTTTATAAAGTATAGAAGCATCCAACAGACTCTAGTCTTTATAAAGTATAGAAACATCCAACAGACTCTAGTCTTTATAAAGTATAGAAACATCCAACAGACTCTAGTCTTTATAAAGTATAGAAACATCCAGCAGACTCTAGTCTTTATAAAGTATAGAAACATCCAGCAGACTCTAGTCTTTATAAAGTATAGAAACATCCAACAGACTCTAGTCTTTATAAAGTATAGAAGCATCCAACAGACTCTAGTCTTTATAAAGTATAGAAACATCCAACAGACTCTAGTCTTTATAAAGTATAGAAACATCCAACAGACTCTAGTCTTTATAAAGTATAGAAACATCCAACAGACTCTAGTCTTTATAAAGTATAGAAGCATCCAACAGACTCTAGTCTTTATAAAGTATAGAAACATCCAACAGACTCTAGTCTTTATAAAGTATAGAAGCATCCAACAGACTCTAGTCTTTATAAAGTATAGAAACATCCAACAGACTCTAGTCTTTATAAAGTATAGAAACATCCAGCAGACTCTAGTCTTTATAAAGTATAGAAACATCCAACAGACTCTAGTCTTTATAAAGTATAGAA
>NW_027466502.1:307500-345000 GCF_050575085.1 Anarhichas minor
TGTGTGTGTGTGTGTGTGTGTGTGTGTGGCTCGTCAGCTCTAATTAAGCTCTGTTGCTTAACGAGCAGACAGCTAATTAACACACTGAGAACTACTCTCATCTTTTTTTTGTTTTTTTCTCTACCTTCCTTTCCTTCTTTCCTTCCTTCCTCACTTTCTCTTCTCAACTTCTTCTTTCTTCCCACTGTGCATCCTTTCCTCTTTCCTCTCTCCTTTTCATCTCCTCTCCTTTCTGTCTTTTTATCCTCCTACCTTCCTCGTTTCTTTCCTTCCTACCATCTGTCCTTACTTCCTTTCCTTGCCTCTAACTTCTTTCTTTTTCCCACTGTACATCCTCCTCTCCCTTCCTCATCTGTGTTTACTTCTCTCATCTCTCTCCACCCCCTCCTTCCTTTCTTTCTCATCTCCTTCTTTTCCTTCCTTCCTTCTGTCCTTACATCCTTCCCTAACCCTCTTTCTGCTGTCTTTTGTCCAACTCTGCCTCCTTCCTTCCATCTTTTCTTTTTTTCTTCCTTTCCTTCAATCCTTCTTTTCTATTCATCTCCTCTTCCTCCTTCCCCATCCTCTCTCTTCTTCATCCTTTTATCCTTCCTTCCTTCCATCTATCCTTACTTTCCTTCCTTCCTTCTGACTACTTTATTTTCTTCATCTCACCTCCTTCCTTCTCATTTTCTCCTCCTTTTATCTCTGTTTCCTCCCTCCCATCTGTCCTCAATGCTCTCTCTCTCTCTCTCTTTACACCCCCCCATCTTTCTCCTCCTCTTCCTCTGTGGTGTTTTTCTGGGTCAGACACGAGGAGAGACATTTGGAGAGATTTGGGGAATCTCACTTTAGTCGCTTCACATTTTGCTCGTCTCCTCGACAGCTTTCTGCTGTTTAACATCATATACTCTTCATCACCATCACCATCTTCATCACCATCATCACTAATAATGTCCATAAACACAGAACCACTGAGTCATGAATATAGTTTATTATTACTTCAATTACTCTGTCTGGACAAAACTTGGGCTTATAATAGTATTATAATACTACAATATTATAATACTGTGTGTGTGTGTGTGTGTTTCAGATCCGCGTGGATGGGATCCCGCCGCCGGCCCAGAATGCTTTGCTGTACGAGACGGTGACGGTGGTGGAAGGGAAGCCGATCCTGAGAGACATGGTGTTCAGTCCAGACCATCAGTACATCTACCTGCTGAGTGACAGACAGGTGAGAGCGCACACACACACTTATATACAGACACACAGACTTACAGACAGACACATACATATATACACACACACATAAATTCATTTCAATATGAATTCTGTTATTTTAACATCTGCAGACAGGAAGTTGTGAATAACAATACGGCTGGTGCCACAATACACATTGTGTGTGTGTGTGTGTGTGTGTGTGTGTGTGTCCCATGTTAAAACTGTTATTGTACCGTTGAGAGGAAGCAGAGTTCAACAACTGTTAGTTCCTGTGCAGCTGACGACACACAAACACACACAGATGTTGTTGTTGGTGTGATGTCAGTAAACAGCTGTTGGAGTTCAGCTGGATGTCAGAGAGTCTCTAATGAATCTTTAACATTATTCAAATTTAAAGAATTTAATTTATTTTTTCAAATCTTAAAACAAAACTCACAAAGAGGTCTAGTGACAGTTGAGGAGACACACACACACACACAGAGGAGTGTGTTAACTGCAGTGTTACATAAACGTTCACATGAGACTTCAGCAGCCAATCAGAGCAGCCGAATGGTTCCCACAGAGAGAAGTTTAGAAACATGACGTCATCTGAGTTTAGAGACTGTTTACATGTGTACATGTGTACATGTGTACATGTTTACAAGTGTACATGTTTACATGCGTACATGCGTACATGCTTACATGCGTACATGCGTACATGTTTACATGCGTGCATGCGTGCATGTGTACATGCGTGCATGCGTGCATGCGTGCATGTTTCCACGTGTCCATGTTTCCACGTGTCCATGTGTACACGTGTACATGTGTACATGTGTACGTGTACATGTGTACATGTGTACGTGTACATGTGTACATGTGTACATGTACACAGTTTGTCATTCACACATTCATATTTTTAGTTTATTTAAATATAACAATTTTACATGAGCATGTTTTATTCACATGAACTTGTTTCTTGGAGCAGAAGTATTCGTCTGCTCCATTTAAACGATGAATCACTGCAGAATGTCAACGTCTGTATGAGAACCAAAACTGCAGAATCAGCTGCTTTGTGAATGAAGTCTGGTGGAGAGAAACAACGTCGCTGTTCCTTTAAGAAAAACCTCTGATAATGAGGTCAGAGAGGAGACAGGACTGTGTGTGTGTGTGTGTGTGTGTGTGTGTGTGTGTGTGTGTGTGTGTGAGACAATGAATGTATTCATGTGTGAACGTCTGAATAAGACAGAGACGGACAGAGTGTCCACTGTGCTTCACTGTGTTTACTGTCTCCCTGCTGCAATGACCTCTGGGTAAAAGATACTACACTCTCACACACACACACACACACAGACAGACTAACTGTCTGTAAAATCAAGACTAATGTATCACACACAGGCCTCAGGCTGTTACTGTCTGAGGAAAACCACCAAACCACACTGAGATAACACACACACACACACACACATGACCATACAACCAAAAAAACACTATCGAGTGAATTAAACATATTTGCCTTTTTCTGACTGAAGCGTTGGTCACACACGATGTATTCACGGACCGTCGGCCCTTTATTCCTCAGCTGTTGTTGTTTGTTCTCTGCTTCCTACCTGAACGTGTGAACGTGTGTGTGTTCAGGTGAGCAGACTCCCGGTGGAGAGTTGTGAGCAGTACAGCAGCTGTTCAGCCTGTCTGGGCTCTGGAGACCCTCACTGTGGATGGTGTGTCCTCTTCAACAAGTAAGAACCCGACCATCACTCAGCATTGAACACAGGAAGCAGGAGGTCACATGACTGTTGGTCTCAGCTGAATTCATCATGGCTTCTTAGTGGACCTGAGGAATGAAACATTGGATGTTTTTTACACAATCTGGTGACTGATCTGTTTATTTCTGTTTGTCTGCTATTCCCTGACGTGTTCAAGGCGTGTCGGAAAGTTGAACATTGACCTTTAATGTCTAAGTTGTGGCTCTGATAAACGCTCTCATTTTGGTGAAAAGAAAAGAAAACATTTTTTTTATCTTATTGTAGCGTAGCGTAGCGAATTATAAACATTAAATATTAAAAACTTCTTGATTTAGTTTATCTTAAACTAGAACACATTTCTGTCTGAACACAAATCTCCATAAAGAAATAATCCATGTTTGCTGAGGAGTCGATGGACTGAAGATGCATGTTTACATGTATCCTCTCTCTCTCTCTCTCTCTCTCTGAATATATATGTGTCTATACATATATATTTTAATATAAAAATGAAATGATTAAACTTGGATGTCGACCCCTTCAGGTGTTCCAGACAGGAAGCATGTGACAAGTGGGAGGAGCCTCAGCACTTCAACACCCGGCTGGACCAATGTGTGGACATCACAGTTACCCCGAGCAACATGTCAGTCACCTCACCGGCAACACAGGTACACACAGACACACACACAGGTACACGTACACACACACTGGTGATGGTGATGATGATGGTGATGATCTCTCTCTAGTTGACCATCCGGGTGCATAACGTCCCGGCCCTGTCGGGGGGCGTGTCCTGTGTGTTTGAGGACCTGAGTGAAACCACCGGAGAGGTTCAGGTCAAAGATCAGGTGATGTGTCTGTCACCATCACTGAGAGACCTGCCGACACATACACACTCCTACGGTGAGACACACACACATACACACTCCTACGGTGAGACACACACACACACACACACACACACACACACACACACACATACACACTCCTACAATGACACACACACACTGTTGTGATGTGAATGGATGAAGTGATCAATAAAGTTTTGTTCCAGGAGAGAAGCGGGTCGTCCGGCTCAGTCTTCGCTCCTCTGAGACGGGACTTCAGTTCATCAACACCAACTTCATCTTCTACAACTGCTCTGTGCTCAACTCGTAAGTCTGACCTCACCTCCTCACCTCCTACCCTGTCTCCTCTTCTCCTCTGCTGCTGTTTCCTCTCTTTGTTTCCTCGTCTCTTATTTCATTTACCCTTGTTTTATCTCCTCTCCTTGTTTTTTGTTGTCTTGTTTCCTCTCTTGTTGTTTCCTCTCCTGTTGTTTCCTCTTTTGTTGTTTCCTCTTTTGTTGTTTCCTCTCCTGTTGTTTCCTCTTTTGTTGTTTCCTCTTTTGTTGTTTCCTCTTTTGTTGTTTCCTCTCTTGTTGTTTCCTCTTTTGTTGTTTCTTCTCCTGTTGTTTCCTCTCCTGTTGTTTCCTTTTCTGTTGTTTCCTCTTTTGTTGTTTCCTCTTTTGTTGTTTCCTCTCTTGTTGTTTCCTCTCCTGTTGTTTCCTCTCTTGTTGTTTCATCTCCTGTTGTTTCCTCTCTTGTTTCATCTCCTGTTGTTTCATCTCCTGTTGTTTCCTCTCCTGTTTCATCTCTTGTTGTTTCATCTCTTGTTGTTTCCTCTCTTGTTGTTTCCTCTCCTGTTGTTTCCTCTCCTGTTGTTTCCTCTCTTGTTGTTTCATCTCTTGTTGTTTCCTCTCCTGTTGTTTCCTCTCTTGTTGTTTCATCTCTTGTTGTTTCCTCTCCTGTTGTTTCCTCTCTTGTTGTTTCATCTCCTGTTGTTTCATCTCCTGTTGTTTCCTCTCCTGTTGTTTCCTCTCCTGTTGTTTCCTCTCTTGTTGTTTCCTCTCTTGTTGTTTCCTCTCCTGTTGTTTCCTCTCCTGTTGTTTCCTCTCTTGTTGTTTCCTCTCCTGTTGTTTCCTCTCTTGTTGTTTCCTCTCCTGTTGTTTCATCTCCTGTTTCCTCTCCTGTTGTTTCCTCTCCTGTTGTTTCCTCTCTTGTTGTTTCCTCTCCTGTTGTTTCCTCTCCTGTTGTTTCCTCTCCTGTTGTTTCCTCTCCTGTTGTTTCATCTCTTGTTGTTTCCTCTCCTGTTGTTTCCTCTCTTGTTGTTTCCTCTCCTGTTGTTTCCTCTCCTGTTGTTTCCTCTCCTGTTGTTTCCTCTCTTGTTGTTTCCTCTCTTGTTGTTTCCTCTCTTGTTGTTTCCTCTCCTGTTGTTTCCTCTCCTGTTGTTTCCTCTCCTGTTGTTTCCTCTCCTGTTGTTTCCTCTCTTGTTGTTTCCTCTCCTGTTGTTTCCTCTCCTGTTGTTTCCTCTCCTGTTGTTTCCTCTCTTGTTGTTTCATCTCTTGTTTCCTCTCCTGTTGTTTCCTCTCTTGTTGTTTCCTCTCTTGTTGTTTCCTCTCTTGTTGTTTCCTCTCCTGTTGTTTCCTCTCCTGTTGTTTCCTCTCTTGTTGTTTCCTCTCTTGTTGTTTCCTCTCTTGTTGTTTCCTCTCCTGTTGTTTCCTCTCCTGTTGTTTCCTCTCTTGTTGTTTCCTCTCCTGTTGTTTCCTCTCCTGTTGTTTCCTCTCCTGTTGTTTCCTCTCTTGTTGTTTCCTCTCTTGTTGTTTCCTCTCCTGTTGTTTCCTCTCCTGTTGTTTCCTCTCCTGTTGTTTCATCTCTTGTTGTTTCATCTCTTGTTGTTTCCTCTCCTGTTGTTTCCTCTCCTGTTGTTTCCTCTCCTGTTGTTTCCTCTCCTGTTGTTTCCTCTCCTGTTGTTTCCTCTCTTGTTGTTTCCTCTCCTGTTGTTTCCTCTCCTGTTGTTTCCTCTCCTGTTGTTTCATCTCTTGTTGTTTCATCTCTTGTTGTTTCCTCTCCTGTTGTTTCCTCTCTTGTTGTTTCCTCTCTTGTTGTTTCCTCTCTTGTTGTTTCCTCTCCTGTTGTTTCCTCTCCTGTTGTTTCCTCTCTTGTTGTTTCCTCTCTTGTTGTTTCCTCTCTTGTTGTTTCCTCTCCTGTTGTTTCCTCTCCTGTTGTTTCCTCTCTTGTTGTTTCCTCTCCTGTTGTTTCCTCTCCTGTTGTTTCCTCTCCTGTTGTTTCCTCTCTTGTTGTTTCCTCTCTTGTTGTTTCCTCTCTTGTTGTTTCCTCTCCTGTTGTTTCATCTCTTGTTGTTTCATCTCTTGTTGTTTCCTCTCCTGTTGTTTCCTCTCCTGTTGTTTCCTCTCCTGTTGTTTCCTCTCCTGTTGTTTCCTCTCCTGTTGTTTCCTCTCCTGTTGTTTCCTCTCTTGTTGTTTCCTCTCTTGTTGTTTCCTCTCCTGTTGTTTCCTCTCCTGTTGTTTCCTCTCCTGTTGTTTCATCTCTTGTTGTTTCATCTCTTGTTGTTTCATCTCCTGTTGTTTCCTCTCCTGTTGTTTCATCTCTTGTTGTTTCATCTCTTGTTGTTTCCTCTCTTGTTGTTTCCTCTCTTGTTGTTTCCTCTCCTGTTGTTTCCTCTCCTGTTGTTTCCTCTCCTCTTTCCTCTCCTGTTGTTTCCTCTCTTGTTGTTTCCTCTCTTGTTGTTTCATCTCTTGTTGTTTCCTCTCTTGTTGTTTCATCTCCTGTTGTTTCCTCTCCTGTTGTTTCCTCTCTTGTTGTTTCCTCTCTTGTTGTTTCCTCTCTTGTTGTTTCCTCTCCTGTTGTTTCCTCTCTTGTTGTTTCCTCTCTTGTTGTTTCCTCTCTTGTTGTTTCCTCTCTTGTTGTTTCCTCTCCTGTTGTTTCCTCTCTTGTTGTTTCATCTCCTGTTTCCTCTCTTGTTGTTTCCTCTCCTGTTGTTTCCTCTCCTGTTGTTTCCTCTCTTGTTGTTTCCTCTTTTGTTGTTTCCTCTCCTGTTGTTTCCTCTCTTGTTGTTTCCTCTCTTGTTGTTTCCTCTCGTTTCTTTACTGAGAATCAGTAAAGAAGACTAACGTCTTCAGTAGGAACCAATGAGACTCAGACAGGAAGTGGGAGAGGAAGTGAGACCGGAAGTGGGAGAGGAAGTGGGGGAGGAAGTGAGACAGGAAGTGGGACCGTATTAAGATGGACCAACATGTTGCTTTGAGTCTGAACAGATCAAATGTAGAATAATAACAGATTTATATTCAGATGATGTTTGTTCAGACTTAACATCACTAAGTTAAATAATTAAATAATAGTCTGTTTATCTCCATGACAACAGATGTTTTTACACCCCCCCTCCTCTCAGGTGCACTTCCTGTGTCAGCAGTGAGTTCCCGTGTCATTGGTGTAAATATCGTCACGTCTGCACCAACAACCTGCAGGACTGCTCCTTCCAGGAGGGACGAGTCAGCAACATGGAGGTACCTGAACACACCACACAGCACACACACAAAGACACACACAGTTTAAAACCCTCCCTCTGGTGCGTTCAAGGACTCCGTTTCTCTGACGCATCGATGAGCAACGTTCTCACCAAACGAACAGAACAGGAATCAAACTTTAAAAGGTTCAAACTGTCTCTTTGTTTTCTCTCAGCTGGATCACACGACATCATCACACGACATCGTCATATTTACATATTGATCATTATGTAAATGTATTTATCTGCATATTTTATATGTTGATTCGATGAAACTAATATCTGCATGGACGGAAGGCACAAACACCAGTTTGGCCCTTTAATATAACTTTCTTTTTTATTTCCTATAATAATGTTACAGTTAATATTAATAGAAATAATATAGTTTTCACTCTGAAACACACGGAAATATAAACACTATAAACTGAAATGAAAGTGGACTTAAAAACAAATACTGTCTTTAAAAACATTGAGTGAGACTTTGTTATAAGAGATATTAACATGTTTTTCCTTTAAACGTATTTTAAATGTTGCCTAAATACAATCAGCTGTTTACGTAAATAATGTCAATAAAGAAGGATTCTCTGTTTCCTCTCCTTTAGTTTCCTCTCTTCCTGTTTCCTCTCTTGTTGTTTCCTCTCTCCCTGTTTCCTCTCTTCCTGTTTCCTCTCTTGTTGTTTCCTCTCTCCCTGTTTCCTCTCTCCCTGTTTCCTCTCTTCCTGTTTCCTCTCTTGTTGTTTCCTCTCCTTTAGTTTCCTCTCTTCCTGTTTCCTCTCTTGTTGTTTCCTCTCCTTTAGTTTCCTCTCTTCTTGTTTCCTCTCTCCCTGTTTCCTCTCTTCCTGTTTCCTCTCTTGTTGTTTCCTCTCCTTTAGTTTCCTCTCTTCCTGTTTCCTCTCTTGTTGTTTCCTCTCCTTTCGTTTCCTCTCTTCCTGTTTCCTCTCTTCTTGTTTCCTCTCTTCTTGTTTCCTCTCTTCCTGTTTCCTCTCTTCCTGTTTCCTCTCTTGTTGTTTCCTCTCCTTTAGTTTCCTCTCTTCCTGTTTCCTCTTCTCACCTCTGTGTTTTCTCTCCTTGTCTCCTCTCCTCTTGTTTCCTCTCCTCACCTCTGTGTTTTCTCTCCTTGTCTCCTCTCCTCTTGTTTCCTCCCCTTAAAGAAGGAGTCTCTGTTTCCATACATATTAAATAATATATGTGTAGCTCATGTTTTTCTCTGATTCTGCTGACAAACAAACAGGAACATGACCTCGCTGTCAACAAGATGACTGAATTATAATGTTCACACTCACTGAAATCAGAACTACAAACATTTGAATGTTCTTTTTTCTGCTTTGATAAAGAAACAAACACTGAAGAAAAGAGTTTTATTATGTTTTGGTTTGTTTATTCAATGAGTTGTGATGTAAAACACAAACACCTTCATTATTTAATTGATTTAAAGCTCGTTAGCAGCAGCGATCGTCTCGTTGACCTGATTGGTGCTCGGTGTCATCGCCGGGTGACAGTAACGACCTCTGATTGGCTAATTGGTTAATGGAAGATGAATAGCCACTTAATTGACATGAAAGCAGCCAATCACAGCAATTAATGTTAATTACTGGGCAATTAGGGCCAACTACAGAGAGGGGGGGAAGAGAAAAACACAGAGACAAACCGGAAGAAGGAGCGGTTTTTCAGAGTAAAAGCCTCTGAACTGATAACAGGACTATTTAAAGAAGACTTTTTAACAAAAAGCTCCGTCTCTGTAAAATACATTAAGTAGCTAGCGTAGCATAGCTAATGCTAATGCTAACGCCCTGTGCTAATGTTAGCTCCACTAACGTTTTATAAACGAGTCTCACTGTTACACAACGACCTCCAGATCCACTGAACCAGGAACCAGAGATGAGTCTGTGATTGGACAGTCTGAGTTAGAGGGGCGGGGCTTAACGAAGGCTGAACTGCAGCCGACATTAACGTTTTAAATACATTCGGTGTCATACAAACACATCATAACACTGACTCTAGTGTGTATTTATGGCCTGTCAATCAAAATGTATCACAATAATCAACTTTATTTAGACGGCACAAAGAAATCACATTTAAATGTAATTCTGTAACAGGTGAGCTGAGTGTTTAAATAAATGTCCAATGTTTGCTGAGCGCCTCAGAGCCACAGTTGGTCTTTATCCAAAACACACACGCTCTCTCACACACACACACACACACACACTCACACTCACAGTCACGATCTCCACAGTCGCTGCTGGCGTCCGCTGTGCTCTCGTCCACTTCCTGTGGAGCTAATGGTCTTCCTGTCAGTCACAAGGCAATTAATTACCGTGGCGACGCTCATTAATAAAGGTTTCACCCCACTGAGAGTGTGTGTGTGAGTGTGTGTGTGTGTGTGTGTTTCAGTAGCCTCAGGAAGTTCCAAAGCTTGGATCTGTCACCAGCTGTCCATTACTGAACACACACACACACTGTTGGCTGTGTGTGTGTTACAGTGTGATACAATACACACAGATATAGATCCATTATATTCCAAATAATACATATAAAGATTATTATTCCCAATAGCAAATATTTGTTCAAATATACTGTATATTTTATTCCCTCATTTATATATTAATATTTTCATTAATAACTTAATAAACTCCAACACTCAAACCACAGGTTCCCACATTGATTGACGGGTCAGTTAATACGACAATAAAAGGGTTATTAATAATTCCTGATGCTGCCACATTTAGAGCTTATTATTATAATAATTTAACTTATATTATTTATTTATTCCATGTTTTATTTTCCTCCAGACCTCTTTGTATGGAGGACCACAGCTGTCGTAATATCAATAAGTAAAATCATAAAGAAAGAAATGTAGTAATAAAATCCTCAAAAGAATGTGCAGGTTAAGATGAAAATAAATAATATGCTATAGTATAATATTATTAACATATATATTAATATAATAGACACATAACTTATTTTTGTATTTATTTATTTTACATATTTAATTATTATCAATGAATGCTATCTATTTATTTATTCTTATTTCTGTGTATATTTATTTATTTCAAAATAACCTGCACATTCATTTCATAATTTAAGCTTTTATTTCTAACTTATTTTTTTATCATTTATTTATTTATTATAGTCTCAGCTTTCATCCTCCATATATTTATCAACCTAAAACGACAAACAGACTAAATGTTTGTGTCAAAAGAGAACAGAGCTAAAACACTAAATCTATATTTATTTAACTGTTTGTGTTGACGGTGATGTCCCCCCCTCTCCCCCCCCCCCCCCCCCCTACAGGGTTGTCCACAGATCCTCCCCACCTCCGACATCCTGGTTCCGGCCGGGATGGTTCGTCCAATCACGTTGCGAGCTCGTAACCTCCCTCAGCCTCAGTCGGGTCAGAAGAACTACGAGTGTGTGTTCAACATCCAGGGGAAAGTCCAGAGGATCCCGGCGGTCCGCTTCAACTCCTCCTGCATCCAGTGTCAGAACACCTCGGTGAGGCACTACACTACCCAGCATGCACCGCTCCATCTTTACACAGGCCACTGTGTGTGTGGTCGTGTGTGGTACTTCAGGTGGTGGTAGTGTTTTGATATTTATTTTTTGTAAATTGTGTTTATTCTCAAAAGCAGAGTACACAGTTATATATTGCACATGTCATTTGTCATTTTCTCCCCCCCCAACATTCCCCCAACACAGAACAAATCGCACTGCTTCAATTGTCAAAAAGCACATTACAGTATTAGTAGCTCAAGTATACACAAAAGTAAAAATGGCGTAGGAGGGTATTACAGACAAACAGAAACCAGTAATGAGTTTCTGGAAATTGGAAGTTATTGCTATTCTTAATTCCTACAACAACGTCAGATGGTTGATGAATCTAATGAGAGTCTTCAATTTATCAAAGTATCGTATGATCGGACCCCAAGTAGATTCGAATTTCTCAGGCTGTCGCCGCAACGAGAACTTAATTTTCTCTAATTTTATCCTTTACATTGGAGTAAATTTTTGAAAGTTTAAAGTTAGAGTAGTGCAGGCGATGCAGTGCCTTGAATTGTAGTACATTTAACCGTGCACACGAAGAGCTGTTATTGACTCCAATTAGGGCCTGGTTCCAAAATGAGTCTGGTATGTTCATGGCACGTTCTTTTTCCCAGTCTACTTTGATTTTGACAATGTTAGTCACAGTAATTGAGTTAATGGTTTGATATAAATCCTTTTTCCTCTGGTGGTGTGTTCAGAATTTCCTCATACACGGAGTCTAGCGGTGGACTCGGAAAATTGGGGTTGTTAGATTTCGCACTTGAAAGTAGCGAAACAGATGGGAGTGAGGGATATTATATTTCTTAAATATATCCTCAGAGCTTCCGAACACCCCACCAATGTATAACTGACCCATGTTGAAAATGCCATTTTTAAGTCATAGCGAGAATGCATGGTCCAGTCTGGCTGGAGGGGAGAGGTGATTATCATGAATAGGGGGGGTTACAGTAGATAGATCTTTGAAGCCAAATTGTGCGCGAAACTGCACCAGAATTTTTAATGTTGCAATTACTATCGGGTTGGATGAATATTTTCTTGGGGAGATTGGTAGTCTAGAGGTTACCAATGCTAGAAGAGAAGATGATGGGCAAGATTTAGCTTCATTTAGGCACCAGCTTACTTGAGGGAGTTTGATCCAGTATATTATTTTCTGTATATTTGCTACCCAGTAGTAATATCTGAAATTGGGAAGAGAAAGTCCACCTTGAGATCAATGTCTTTGTAGCATCACTTTACTTATCCGCGGTTGTTTATTATCCCATAGGAAGCCTGTAATATGCTTATCTAAGGTAGTAAAAAAGAGTTTCGGCAGGAACACTGGCAGACATTGAAACAGATATAAGAAGCGTGGTAGAACAATCATCTTGACAGAATTAACTCTGCCTGTTAATGAAGTATAGATGTTTTTCCATCTGTCAAAGTCTGTCTTCATTTTGGTGATTAGTGGCGAAAACTTCAAGTTATATAAACTCTCAAATTTACGGGTGATATAGATGCCAAGATATTTGAATTCAGACTCACACTTGTGGAAAGGCAGTTGCATTCCTGGAGTCTTTATTGCCAAATTGTTTAAAGGGAAGCATTCACTTTTGGAGAAATTCAATTTATATCCTGAGAATGTCCCAAATTGCTTCAGGATTTCAATTAGTGCGGGGACAGATTCCACCGGGTCCGAAATATAAACTAATAAATCATCAGCATATAGCGAGACTCTGTGCTCAGTGCTCCATCTGTGAATTCCTTTAATGTTAGGGGATGCTTTAAGAGCAATGGATAATGGTTCGATAGCTAAGGCAAATAATAAGGGACTTAACGGGCAGCCTTGGCGGGTACCTCGGTATAAATTGAAATATTCTGAGTTTGATCTATTGGTGACGACAGAGGCGCTAGGTGAGGAGTAGAGGAGTTTTACCCATGCCACAAATTTAGGACCAAAATCCTGAAGAGATATGGCCATTCCACCCTATCAAATACCTTTTCTGCATCTAGAGAGAGAACCATCTCTGGGACCTCACAAGACACAGGGGAGTAGATAACATTGAAAAGGCGGCGGATATTACTGAAAGAATGGCGATTCCTTATGAAGCCAGTTTGGTCTTCAGAAATTACTTCATGAATTGTTGTTTCCAGACGCATAGCTAGGGCTTTTGCCAGAATCTTATAATCTTCATTAAGAAGAGAAATTGGTCGGTAGGATCCACATTCATTTGCATCTTTCCCGGGTTTTAACAACAGAGTATTGATGCATTTGTCAGGGTTTGTGGCAGAGCACCTCGGGTTAAAGAGTCGTTGAACATATCAAGCAAAAGTGGTAATAGTTTATCTGAGAATCCCTTAAAAAATTCAATGGGGAAACCATCTGGCCCAGGTGCTCTGCCGCTTTGTATAGCTTTAATTGATCCCAGTATTTCGCTTGTATTCAATGGTTGGTCTAGTTTCTTTTCTTGGCTGTTATCAATATTCGGGAATATAAGACCCTCAAGGAACTTTTCCATGTCTGTGTTGTTGGGTGGGCTTTCTGATTTATATAAATTAGAGTAATAATCCCTGAAGGTATCATTCATTTCAGATGGAATTACTGTAACAACATCAGATATGTTTTTAATTTGTGATATTTGCTGAGAGGTAGATTTAACTTTGAGTTGGTGTGCTAGCAATCTTCCTGCTTTCTCACCATGTTCATACTGAAATCCACGAGCCTGTAATAATTGTTTTTCTACTTTGCCTGTCGACAGTAAGTCATACTCCTTTTGCAAGTTAAATCTTTGTTTTGAAA
Source organism: Anarhichas minor (assembly GCF_050575085.1). NCBI lineage: Eukaryota > Metazoa > Chordata > Actinopteri > Perciformes > Anarhichadidae > Anarhichas > Anarhichas minor. Next base: position 321,079 of record NW_027466502.1, read on the forward strand.
GTTCAGGGATGGTGTTGTTGAGTTTTGTAAATCTAGGTCCCTGATTGATTTGGTGAGTTGATCCTGTTTCTCTCTTCGCAATTTGTTTTGCAACGATGAGAAGGCCATGATTTCACCCCTAATGACCGCTTTAAGGGTCTCCCACAGAAGAGAAGGGGATACGCCGTCTATTTGGTTGTTCATAATAAACTCATCAATGACTCTGTTTATCAACTCACAAAATGTCTTATCCCCAAGCAGAAGAGAGTTAAACCTCCATACAGGACGGGGTTTCTGTAAGAGATTAAATGATAGATCTAGAATTACTGGTGCATGGTCAGACTCTACTATTGCAGAGTATTCTGTATTAGCCACTGAAGGAAGGAGGGTTTTATCAATAAAAAATAATCTATTCGAGAGTAGGACTGGTGGGTATGTGAGTAGAAAGAAAAAGTCTTATCGGTGGGGTTCCGAAACCTCCAGGGATCCACACATCCAACCTGATCCATAAAAGCCAACAAGGTTTTTGCCATTTTTGAAGGTGGTTTTAAAGTAGGGTTTGATCTGTCCAGACTGGGATTGATTAAGCAGTTTAGATCTCCTCCAAATATTAAATTATAAGAATTTAGGGTAGGAAGACTGGAGGTAATTTTCTTTATGAAGTCTTCATCATCCCAGTTAGGAGCATATACATTAACAAGTATCACTGGTGTGTGGAAGAGTGAACCTGAAATTATAATATAACGGCCATTTGGGTCTGAGATGATGTCTGCTGCAGTGAATTGTACTTTTTTATGAAGAAGGATAGCCACGCCCCTTGATTTACTATTAAAGTTAGAGTGGAAGATTTGACCAACCCAGGGTTTTCGTAATCTAACTTGGTTTGCTGTTGATAAATGTGTCTCTTGTAGGAAAATTATTTCGGCCTTGAGTTTTTTCAGGTGAGCAAAGACCCTAGCTCTTTTAATGGGGCCATTTAGTCCTTTGACATTCCAGCTAACAATTCTGGTAGTACCTCCTCCCGTCATTATTACATTTGACATGGGTCTACTTTGTGCTTAAGGTTAAAGGTTAGTTTTGACATGGGGGCAGTGTGCTTGCCGTACAACTTGGAACTATATAATACACTAAAAACTACAACATATTGAACATAAAACACCATTCCTATGCTGGACTCCCTAACAGGGGCTAGCTGCAGGACTCCCTTAACTTGTACTTCCAGTAAGGCCTTCCTTAATTTCTCCCAACACATTCAATTAGTGTGAAAGACCAACTTTGTGACATCACAGTAAGTAATAATAAAGTATAATTACCCACAACAAGTACATATTGAAACGTATCAGACCGTAAGCTTGTATTACACGGGGTGGTGTGTATTTCAGAAAGCACAAGAGAGAAGTGGCTCTCACCTTAACAATAATAGTAGCATAAGATAGTAGGTAGTAGATAACAATAACCATATCACCAACCGGTGAGAAACTGAAAAAATAAAAAATAAAGTAGAAATAGTCTACATATCAGGAGGAGAGCCGTACATATAACCACCCCCGTGTACCCGTTTATATGACCGTGATCATGACTTCGTTAGCCGGCTATCCGTCGGTCGTAGAAGGCTTTTGCTTCTTCCGGGGTGTCGAAGTAGACGGTTTCTCCTTCAAAGGTGACGCGCAGACGGGCCGGGTGTAGCAGTCCGAAGCGGACCCCTTTTCTGTACAGTTCTTGCTTAATGTCATTGAATGCCGCTCTCTTCTTGGCAGGGGAAGCGCTCATGTCCTGGTACACTCTCAAAGTCACATTGCGGAACTTTAATTCGTGTTTCATGGCCCATCTTAACATTTTGTCCTTATCAGATTAGTTGTGAAAGCACACAACAAAAGACCTGGACTTGGTGGAGCCTCGGTCTGGTACCGGTCCGGTGCGATGTGCGCGGTCAATCAGCGGAGGTGAAGTAAACAACTCCGGTCCCGTCGTCTCCATTAGCAGGTCCGCTAGAAACTGCTTCGGTTCCCTGCCAGTTTTGCTGCCCTCTGGTACGTTCACGATGCGGAGGTTGGATCTTCGGGACCTGTTTTCCAGGTCCTCCACACGGTCGTAGAGGAGTTTATTCTGTGACTGCATGGATTTAATGGTCGCTTCGGCCGAAGTGAGCCGCTCAAAGTTTTTGCCCACTATTGTTTCCGTTTCGATGAGACGTTTGTTAAATGAAATCACATCCCCTCGCAGCGCGTCCATGGAAACATGTAGTGACTGAGATGAAGTCTGTATCAGCGCCGCCATGTCGTCTTTCATACCGGTACGGTGGTTTTCCAGCAGGGAGGACGGCTGCTGCATCGTGACGGGCTCCCCCACGTTCTCGGGGGCTGAGTGGGTTTCCTCACCTGGGGATGGGCTCGCAGCCATTTTAGCTAGCGCTAACTTTCCAGCTAGCGAAGTAGTAGCACGAGTTGCCTGGGTTTGTGAGCCTTGTTGTTTGTTATGTTTCGATGTCATTTTTCCATCCAGTTGTCTTCCTAGCAGGTTTGGAAACTTGTCGTATGGTTAAAAAGTGTAACAAAAAGAAGGTGTTAAAGGTCAAATATAAAAAGTAGTCGGGAGCTTCTCCGCACGCGACTGCTCGCTACATGCTCTAACCGGAAGTCCGTGTTTTGATATTTCTGCGTCTTTCTTTGTGTCTGACTTTCTCTCTTGTCCTAAATATTTATTGTAGTAGCAGCAGTATTAGTACTAAAAGCAGCAGTATTAGTACTACAAGCAGCAGTATTAGTAGTAGAAGCAGCGGTATTAGTAGTAGAAGCAGCGGTATTAGTACTACAAGCAGCAGTATTAGTAGTACAAGCAGCAGTATTAGTAGTAGAAGCAGCAGTATTAGTACTACAAGCTGCTGTATTAGTAGTAGAAGCAGCAGTATTAGTACTACAAGCAGCAGTATTAGTACCACAAGCAGCAGTATTAGTACCACAAGCAGCAGTATTAGAAGTAGCAGTATTGGTACTACAAGCAGCAGTATTGGTACTACAAGCAGCAGTATTGGTACCACAAGCAGCAGTATTAGTAGTAGAAGCAGCAGTATTAATACTACAAGCAGCAGTATTAGTACTACAAGCAGCAGTATTAGTACTACAAGCAGCAGTATTAGAAGTAGCAGTATTGGTACTACAAGCAGCAGTATTAGTACCACAAGCAGCAGTATTAGAAGTAGCAGTATTGGTACTACAAGCAGCAGTATTGGTACTACAAGCAGCAGTATTGGTACTACAAGCAGCAGTATTGGTACTACAAGCAGCAGTATTGGTACCACAAGCAGCAGTATTAGTAGTAGAAGCAGCAGTATTAGTAGTAGAAGCAGCCGTATTAGTACTACAAGCAGCAGTATTAGTACTACAAGCAGCAGTATTAGTAGTGGAAGCAGCGGTATTAGTACTACAAGCAGCAGTATTAGTACTACAAGCAGCGGTATTAGTACTACAAGCAGCAGTATTAGTACTACAAGCAGCAGTATTAGTACCACAAGCAGCAGTATTAGTAGTAGAAGTAGCAGTATTAGTACTACAAGCAGCAGTATTAGTACTACAAGCAGCTGTATTAGTACTACAAGCAGCTGTATTAGTACTACAAGCAGCAGTATTAGTACCACAAGCAGCAGTATTAGTACCACAAGGAGCAGTATTAGTAGTACAAGCAGCAGTATTGGTACTACAAGCAGCAGTATTAGTAGTAGAAGCAGCAGTATTAGTAGTAGAAGCAGCAGTATTAGTACTACAAGCAGCAGTATTAGTACTACAAGCAGCAGTATTAGTACTACAAGCAGCAGTATTAGTACTACAAGCAGCAGTATTAGTAGTAGAAGCAGCAGTATTAGTAGTAGAAGCAGCAGTATTAGTACCACAAGCAGCAGTATTAGTAGTAGAAGTAGCAGTATTAGTACTACAAGCAGCAGTATTAGTACTACAAGCAGCTGTATTAGTACTACAAGCAGCTGTATTAGTACTACAAGCAGCAGTATTAGTACCACAAGCAGCAGTATTAGTACCACAAGGAGCAGTATTAGTAGTACAAGCAGCAGTATTGGTACTACAAGCAGCAGTATTAGTAGTAGAAGCAGCAGTATTAGTAGTAGAAGCAGCAGTATTAGTACTACAAGCAGCAGTATTAGTACTACAAGCAGCAGTATTAGTACTACAAGCAGCAGTATTAGTAGTAGAACAGCAGTATTAGTAGTAGAAGCAGCGGTATTAGTACCACAAGCAGCAGTATTAGTACCACAAGCAGCAGTATTAGTAGTAGAAGCAGCCGTATTAGTAGTAGAAGCAGCAGTATTAGTAGTAGAAGCAGCAGTATTAGTAGTAGAAGCAGCAGTATTGGTAGTAGAAGCAGCAGTATTGGTAGTAGAAGCAGCAGTATTGGTAGTAGAAGCAGCAGTATTAGTAGTAGAAGCAGCAGTATTAGTAGTAGAAGCAGCAGTATTAGTAGTAGAAGCAGCAGTATTAGTAGTAGAAGCAGCAGTATTAGTAGTAGAAGCAGCAGTATTAGTACTACAAGCAGCAGTATTAGTACTACAAGCAGCAGTATTAGTACTACAAGCAGCAGTATTGGTACTACAAGCAGCAGTATTAGTACTACAAGCAGCAGTATTGGTACTACAAGCAGCAGTATTGGTACCACAAGCAGCAGTATTAGTAGTAGAAGCAGCAGTATTAGTAGTAGAAGCAGCAGTATTAGTACTACAAGCAGCAGTATTAGTACTACAAGCAGCAGTATTGGTAGTAGAAGCAGCAGTATTGGTAGTAGAAGCAGCAGTATTCGTACTACAAGCAGCAGTATTAGTACTACAAGCAGCAGTATTAGTAGTAGAAGCAGCAGTATTAGTAGTAGTAGAAGCAGCAGTATTAGTACTACAAGCAGCAGTATTAGTAGTAGAAGCACGAGCAACTGTAGTACTACTTCCTTCACCCCAACGTCTCTCCGGTTGTCACGGCGACCTCAGGCTCTGATTGATGACCCAGTGACCTCCAGAGGTCAGAGAGTAGTGACACACACACACACACACACACACTGTTGTCTCTCTGCTCATTTCCTGTCCTTCATCTGTCTTCCTGTCGGTGAGCCGCCCCGAAGTCGCCTCTCACACACGCACACGCACACACACACACCGCTACTTAACACAGTAACAGTAGCAGTGTGTGTTTAATTAAGTTACCATTCTCAGAGGAAATTTGCCATTTAGTACAACACACACACGCTCAGCTCAGTCTTCAAAATAAAAGCCCAGTGTTTTGTTGAGTTTCAGTTTAATGTCGAGTTATTTGGTGAAAGAACTTCAGGAATAAAGAGTCACTGTGTTCTTAAAGGGACAGTTCATCATTTGGAGAAACGGTCCTTCTGAGAGTCGACGAGGTTAGCTTAGCTTAGCATAAAGACTGGATCTGTCCTAAAATAAAACAAGCAGCACCTCTAAAGTTCACTGATCAACATCAGTCATCAACCTCCGGTTCTTTAAAGTTCTCCAAAGCTTCATGTGTTAAAGCTGCATTCTCTCTAGTGTCCAGCAGGGGGCGACTCCTCTGGTTGTATAGAAGTCTATGAGAAAATGACTCTACTTCTCTCTTGATTTATTACCTCAGTAAACATTGTAAACATGAGTTTATGGTCTCAATCTCTAGTTTCAAGTCTTCTTCAATACAGCATGATGTTCATTTAGTACATTATGGTTCATTTAGAGTCAAACAGACCATAAAGCAGGGGATGCTTTAGGGCGGGGCTACACGGTGATTGACAGGTCATTTTTACATTTACGTTTGTGTACACATTAAAAAATTAAGCTATGGTGAGTTTTCACTGTTAATTTACCATCTCAGTTACATGTTGATGTCTCCATGACCAAGTTAAGCAGATGAGACTGAGGACAACTATGTAGAAGAAAAGATGTTCACTTTGTCTAATATGTAGCTTGACAGAGTTCTCCATGTGTGTCCTGGTGTTCTCATGTTTCCTTACCTCCTCATCCCTCACTCCCTACCCTGGTGTTCTCATGTTTCCTTACCTCCTCATCCCTCACTCCCTACCCTGGTGTTCTCATGTTTCCTTACCTCCTCATCCCTCACTCCCTACCCTGGTGGTCTCATGTTTCCTTACCTCCTCATCCCTCACTCCCTACCCTGGTGTTCTCATGTTTCCTTACCTCCTTATCCCTCACTCCCTACCCTGGTGTTCTCATGTTTCCTTACCTCCTCATCCCTCACTCCCTAACTGTCCGTGCTGGATCTGTCCCCGTTGTTTTAAAAAGCTAAATAAGTTATTAGCATGACGTCATCCAGCTAGCCAAACCTGTCTGGTGTTCAGCTAGTACAGAAGCTTCATGTACTGCTTCCCTTTCCCGCTAGTCTGCTGTCTGATTGTGAGGTCAGGCTGATCTGGGATCAGCTCTTTGGCCTGAAGGTTCTCCTCAAAGTTCTCCTCTCAAACGGGTCTTGGAGGAGCAGTGCTCGCCTCCTGTGGGTGATTTCTCGATGGCCCCAGCTCTGCTGACACGTGCAGAGAGGACGTGCAGGGAGCATATAGTTTGCACAGATATCATATTTTATTATATACACATACATATTACTGGATGCATTCCATATTTATTCCAAAAACACAAATATTGACAATTTGTATAATTTATTATTATTATTATTTTTATTTTTTTCTGTGGATCAAGGGGGGGCGGCGCCCTAGCGCCCTCTATTGACCAGCCGCCACTGCAAATAAATAAGTAAGAGATTGATATTAAAAAATATAGATAATGTTTTTTTTCTGTTCAGGGCCAAACATTGATCACACACGATGTGTTCAAAGACAGTCGGACGGTTAGACGTCCATCAATAATGTCTGTTTACAAGATGAGAGGTGTCATTTTAAGGAAAGTCGTGAAGAAGTCAAGGAAGGATATTTACATGCTCACACACACACACAGCTCTGTGACATTAAGACTCAGCAGGAGACAGAGAGAGACACATATGACCAACATATATCACATATATGTTGGTTATATGTGCATCATGAACATCACATGACAGCAGGGTCACATGGTGCTTCATGAAGACGGAGAGAAAAGAGTTCACTCAGCTGAGAGGAGATCTCCCTAATGCTGACAGGACATATGTACACATATAATACATATATATATATATACAGTATATATATCAGTGGCGGGCGGTGCATGTTATACCTGGGCCTTCACTGCTGTCCTGCAGCTGAAACACAGCTACGGTTATTTGTTTCATGTAAAAATGAAGCCAACACCCATAAATACACTAACTGCAGAGAAGATGCCGAGAGTGCGTCTCCTCTCTCTGACTGCTGCATGAGGCTGCTGTGAGAGTAGCCGCCTGTGAGTGCTTTGGGGCGGCGGAGGGGCAGCACCCGCTGCTCGTTCACCACAGTAACTGTAGAACGTACGTCCTTTAATGCCACAAAAGTCTCCAACAACACCAGAACAAGTCTCTAGATTTGTCACCAGTAGCTTTTGACAGAAAAAGTCTCCATGAGGGTTCAGAAAGTCACCAGATTTAGCGAGAAAGTCGCCAAGTTGGCAACACTGGCACCGGCTAAATATGTCCCCAGAGCAACATAGGACGTAACAATAGTTCCTATCACACATAAAACCAAACAAAAATCTATCTTCATAAAAACGAGTTGTACAAATAATAATATATAAACAAGCATATTAAAGCTGCTGCAGATGTAAAAACAAACGCATTTAACTCACCAGAGCTGCTGTTCACTATTTAAAGACAAAGTCCTCCTTTCTTTGTTAACAAAGAGTTTAATCTCGCGGTTGTTCAGTACATCCGTGTGTTTTAGTTCCAGTAAGAAGTCCTTCTCCATTCATGTAGTGAAGACAGTCGAGCCTCCCCAGTTGTATTTCTTGAATATGTTTTAATGCGTTTGAGGCTGAAAATGTCCGCTCCACAGAGGCAGCAGATATTGGCATTGTCACCGCCCAACATGTCACGCTAGCCCACTGACCAATCACGTACTTGTAGGCCAGCTAGCAGCTCTGACACGTCAAAGAATACGCCCAACATGTCAAACTAAAGATCTGATTGGTTGAACACTATGACAATCAACAATATCGTCCCCATTCACTTAAACTGCACATGGATTCACTTGTGAGTCTGCAGGCCTCTGTTCTTACCTAGAGACACAGAGGTGAGATCTGATTGGATAAAAGCTCTACTTAAAACAAGCTGCACTGGAAGCAGAGCAACTGAGGAAGACAGGAGCTGTGCAATGAGAACATAAGATAATGGGAAAATATTTATATAAATTATAATACATGTAGTGTATTTAAGAAAAATTATAAAATTATAAAATAGATATAACTTTGTGATTCTGTTTAGGCCAGCAGAGAAGGCCTTGAAGGCCCTGACGGACCACCACTGATACATATATACAGGTGCTGGTCATATAATTAGAATATCATCAAAAAGTTGATTTATTTCACTAATTCCATTCAAAAAGTGAAACTTGTCTATTATATTCATTCATTACACACAGACTGATATATTTCAAATGTTTATTTCTTTTAATTTTGATGATTATAACTGACAACTAAGAAAAATCCCAAATTCAGTATCTCAGAAAATTAGAATATTGTGAAAAGGTTCAATATTGAAGAGACCTGGTGCCACACTCTAATCAGCTAATTAACTCAAAACACCTGCAAAGGCCTTTAAATGGTCTCTCAGTCTAGTTCTGTAGGCTACACAATCATGGGGAAGACTGCTGACTTGACAGTTGTCCAAAAGACGACCATTGACACCTTGCACAAGGAGGGCAAGACACAAAAGGTCATTGCAAAAGAGGCTGGCTGTTCACAGAGCTCTGTGTCCAAGCACATTAATAGAGAGGCGAAGGGAAGGAAAAGATGTGGTAGAAAAAAGTGTACAAGCAATAGAGATAACCGCACCCTGGAGAGGATTGTGAAACAAAACCGATTCAAAAATGTGGGGGAGATTCAGAAAGAGTGGACTGCAGCTGGAGTCAGTGCTTCAAGAACCACTACGCACAGACGTATGCAAGACATGGGTTTCAGCTGTCGCACTCCTTGTGTCAAGCCACTCTTGAACAACAGACAGCGTCAGAAGCGTCTCGCCTGGGCTAAAGACAAAAAGGACTGGACTGCTGCTGAGTGGTCCAAAGTTATGTTCTCTGATGAAAGTCAATTTTGCATTTCCTTTGGAAATCAGGGTCCCAGAGTCTGGAGGAAGAGAGGAGAGACACACAATCCACGTTGCTTGAGGTCCAGTGTAAAGTTGCCACAGTCAGTGATGGTTTGGGGTGCCATGTCATCTGCTGGTGTTGGTCCACTGTGTTTTCTGAGGTCCAAGGTCAACGCAGCCGTATACCAGGAAGTTTTAGAGCACTTCATGCTTCCTGCTGCTGACCAACTTTATGGAGATGCAGATTTCATTTTCCAACAGGACTTGGCACCTGCACACAGTGCCAAAGCAACCAGTACCTGGTTTAAGGACCATGGTATCCCTGTTCTTAATTGGCCAGCAAACTCGCCTGACCTTAACCCCATAGAACATCTATGGGGTATTGTGAAGAGGATGATGCGAAATGCCAGACCCAACAATGCAGAAGAGCTGAAGGCCACTATCAGAGCAACCTGGGCTCTCATAACACCTGAGCAGTGCCACAGACTGATCGACTCCATGCCACTCCGCATTGCTGCAGTAATTCAGGCAAAAGGAGCCCCAACTAAGTATTGAGCTGTACATGCTCATACTTTTCATGTTCATACTTTTCAGTTGGCCAAGATTTCTAAAAATCCTTTCTTTGTATTGGTCTTAAGTAATATTCTAATTTTCTGAGATACTGAATTTGGGATTTTCCTTAGTTGTCAGTTATAATCATCAAAATTAAAAGAAATAAACATTTGAAATATATCAGTCTGTGTGTAATGAATGAATATAATAGACAAGTTTCACTTTTTGAATGGAATTAGTGAAATAAATCAACTTTTTGATGATATTCTAATTATATGACCAGCACCTGTATACACAGTATATATATATAAATATATGTGTATGTGTGACTCATGCAGCTCTGCTGGGCTCAGCTGGCTGCTTTTAATGGAAAATCAGAGCATTAGACACACACACACACCGCGCTCTCTCTCGATTGGTCGTGGTATTTCACATATTTCAGCTGTGTGTCATCGCTCTGACACGCACGCACGCAAACGCACACACACTATGAAAAACGTGGTCATTCTCACAGCTCTGCAGAAAAGATCATTTTAATATTTAATATGAATTACAGCCGTGTGTGTGTGTGTGTGTGTGAGAGGTAAAAAGCAGTAATACTGGTTTGATGTTGAAGTATTTTTTTTGCTGATGAGGGAATATTGAACTGAAGCTGCTCTGGCTAAATTAAATCTCTTAATTAATGTGCGTGTGTGTGCAGCAGACTCAGTTTTTCCATTCTTTTGCTGAAGTAAGGTTATATAGATGCCACCTCTCAATTAATGTGTGTGTGTGTGTGTGTGTGTGTGTGTGTGTGTGTGTGTGTGTGTGTGTGTGTGTGTGTGTGTGTGTGTGTGTGTGTGTGTGTGTGTGTGTGTGTGTGTGTGTGTGTGTGTGTGCGCGTGCGTGCGTGCGTGCGTGCGTGCGTGCGTGCGTGCGCGCGCGTCAAAAACGCTGTTGTAAAGACAGAGAGGGACTTTATGTCAGCTCGACTCGACTGCCACCAGATAATCTGACTCACACAGTGACGTTACCCCCCTGTGTGTCTCAGGTGAGGGCAGCAGGTCGATCAGGTTCATTGCGTTGTTTCTCTGACTGCTTTTTGTTGGTTTCCATGGAGACCTGCAGGTGCCATGACAACACCAGTCTGCTCTGTGTGTGTGTGTGTGTGGCCTTGTTTTTCTGTGTAGTACTACTTATACTACTATTAGATGTACAAATACACAGTATATTGTTATGCTACCTGTAGTAATATTAGCTGTACTTCTACAGAATTTGTTGTAGTACTAGCGGAGCAGGTATTAGCAACACTAGCTGGGTTATTCTCTGCTATAGTGCTGTGTGTTGTAATAGAAAGGATGAATTGTAGTAGTATTTACTGTAAGTTAATATGTAGTAAAATGAGCTGCATTACACATTTAAATATAATAACACTTTAATCACTCTAAATACTATCTAACAGCTGATGTTACACCTGCTAATTAAATGTTAGCGATAAGATAAGTTTATTTATCCTCAGGGAAATGTACTATTTGTTAATCACTTCTTATCTTATCTTATCTTGCTAGCATTACATCAGCTTGATGCTAACATAACAGTCGCTTAATGCCAGCATAACTTTAGCTTGATGCTAGCATAATTTTAGCTTAATACTACCATAATGTTATCTTCTTGCCAGCAAAACTTTAGCTTGATGCTAACATAATGTTAGCTTGATCCCAGCATAATGTTAGCTTGATGCTAGCATACCATTAGCTTGATGATACCATAACATTAGCTTTCTGTCTCGTAGCTAAGCCGAAGGGTTCTCTGAGCTAAGTCGTCCGTCCTATTTACTGGAGCAGTGACGTCCCAACGTTTCCATTGCATCAGAACATTGTTGGATGGTAATGATTGTTCCTGGTGTTAGCAAAATACTAGTTTCCTAGTTAAACCGTGTCAGACTGATTTTGTCCTCTCTGGGCCTCCGTAGTACTGGTATGAAGGAGACGAATCTGGAGACCTCCCAGTGGACTTCTCTATCGTCTGGGACGGAGACTTCTTCATCGACAAGCCTTCAGCTATGAAAGGTAAAACAAACAAACACACAAAGTCATGAACATGTTATCAATCATCATCCTGATGAAGTGTGATTGTTTTCCAGAGTTAATGTCAATTAAAACGTGTTGACCCTTAATGAATGAAGCATTTTAATACTCAAATATGAATGTTTTTGTATTTAATAATTAAAAATATAATTGATGCGGAAAGTAAGAAGCACAAACTACTTTAGAAGAAGTGTAAATAGTCGCACACTTTTTAATAATTTAATAATAGACCAACGTTTTGACACTCTTTGTCCTCTTTACCCTGAAGAAGACAATTCAAAGGAAGGCGGGATGGAAACGCATGTTTTCTTCTAACAATCCCTAAAATTACACCGTTTATCACAGAAGCAGTAAAACTTGCTGTCATTATCGTGAGATTTTCATCTTTCCGACTGTCCTTGAACACATGTGTGAACAACGCTTCTGTCAAAAAACAACCAAATCTAAGCTTAAAATGATATTTCATCAAAAACATTTTATTCTGAAGGCCTCATGAAGGCCTCATTAAAATCTCTCCACATAATGTGTGTGTGTGTGTGTGTGTGTGTGTGTGTGTGTGTGTGTGTGTGTGTGTGTGTGTGTGTGTGTGTGTGTGTGTGTGTGTCCTCAGCGTTGCTGTATAAGTGTGAAGCTCAGCGCTCCAGCTGTGGTCAGTGTCTCAAAGCTCCCACAGCCTTTGAATGTGGCTGGTGCTCAGAGAGCAGGAAGTGTCTCCTGAGACAACATTGTTCTTCAGCCGAGAGCAGCTGGATGCACCACGGACGACACAACCTACGCTGTAGCCACCCACGCATCACTAAGGTAGGGAATCAAACCCACGCATCACTAAGGTAGAGAATCAAACCCATGCATCACTAAGGTAGAGAATCAAACCCACGCATCACTAAGGTAGGGAATCAAACCCACGCATCACTAAGGTAGGGAATCAAACCCACGCATCACTAAGGTAGGGAATCAAACCCACGCATCACTAAGGTAGGGAATCAAACCCACGCATCACTAAGGTAGGGAATCAAACCCACGCATCACTAAGGTAGAGAATCAAACCCACGCATCACTTAGGTAGGGAATCAAACCCACGCATCACTAAGGTAGAGAATCAAACCCACGCATCACTAAGGTAGGGAATCAAACCCACGCATCACTAAGGTAGGGAATCAAACCCACGAATCACTAAGGTAGAGAATCAAACCCACGAATCACTAAGGTAGGGAATCAAACCCACGCATCACTAAGGTAGGGAATCAAACCCACGAATCACTAAGGTAGAGAATCAAACCCACGAATCACTAAGGTAGGGAATCAAACCCACGCATCACTAAGGTAGGGAATCAAACCCACGCATCACTAAGGTAGGGAATCAAACCCACGAATCACTAAGGTAGAGAATCAAACCCACGAATCACTAAGGTAGGGAATCAAACCCACGAATCATTAAGGTAGAGAATCAAACCCACACATCACTACGGTAGAGAATCAAACCCACGAATCACTAAGGTAGGGAATCAAACCCACGCATCACTAACGTAGGGAATCAAACCCACGCATCACTAAGGTAGAGAATCAAACCCACGCATCACTAAGGTAGAGAATCAAACCCACGCATCACTAAGGTAGGGAATCAAACCCACGCATCACTAAGGTAGAGAATCAAACCCACGAATCACTAAGGTAGAGAATCAAACCCACGAATCACTTAGGTAGGGAATCAAACCCACGCATCACTAAGGTAGGGAATCAAACCCACGAATCACTAAGGTAGAGAATCAAACCCACGCATCACTAAGGTAGGGAATCAAACCCACGCATCACTAAGGTAGGGAATCAAACCCACGCATCATTAAGGTAGAGAATCAAACCCACTCATCACTAAGGTAGGGAATCAAACCCATGAATCACTAAGGTAGGGAATCAAACCCACGAATCATTAAGGTAGAGAATCAAACCCACACATCACTACGGTAGAGAATCAAACCCACGAATCATTAAGGTAGAGAATCAAACCCACGAATCACTACGGTAGAGAATCAAACCCACGCATCACTACGGTAGAGAATCAAACCCACGCATCACTAAGGTAGGGAATCAAACCCACGCATCACTAAGGTAGGGAATCAAACCCACGAATCACTAAGGTAGAGAATCAAACCCACGAATCACTAAGGTAGGGAATCAAACCCACGCATCACTAAGGTAGGGAATCAAACCCACGAATCACTAAGGTAGAGAATCAAACCCACGAATCACTAAGGTAGGGAATCAAACCCACGCATCACTAAGGTAGGGAATCAAACCCACGCATCACTAAGGTAGAGAATCAAACCCATAAATCATTAAGGTAGGGAATCAAACCCACGCATCACTAAGGTAGGGAATCAAACCCACGCATCACTAAGGTAGAGAATCAAACCCACGAATCACTAAGGTAGAGAATCAAACCCACGAATCACTAAGGTAGGGAATCAAACCCACGCATCACTAAGGTAGGGAATCAAACCCACGAATCACTAAGGTAGAGAATCAAACCCACGCATCACTAAGGTAGGGAATCAAACCCACGCATCACTAAGGTAGGGAATCAAACCCACGCATCATTAAGGTAGAGAATCAAACCCACTCATCACTAAGGTAGGGAATCAAACCCATGAATCACTAAGGTAGGGAATCAAACCCATGAATCACTAAGGTAGGGAATCAAACCCACGAATCATTAAGGTAGAGAATCAAACCCACACATCACTACGGTAGAGAATCAAACCCACGAATCATTAAGGTAGAGAATCAAACCCACGAATCACTACGGTAGAGAATCAAACCCACGCATCACTACGGTAGAGAATCAAACCCACGCATCACTACGGTAGAGAATCAAACCCACGCATCACTAAGGTCGAGAATCAAACCCACGAATCATTAAGGTAGAGAATCAAACCCACGAATTACTACGGTAGAGAATCAAACCCACGCATCACTACGGTAGAGAATCAAACCCACTCATCACTAAGGTAGGGAATCAAACCCATGAATCACTAAGGTAGGGAATCAAACCCACGAATCATTAAGGTAGAGAATCAAACCCACACATCACTACGGTAGAGAATCAAACCCACGAATCATTAAGGTAGAGAATCAAACCCACGAATCACTACGGTAGAGAATCAAACCCACGCATCACTACGGTAGAGAATCAAACCCACGCATCACTAAGGTAGGGAATCAAACCCACGCATCACTAAGGTAGGGAATCAAACCCACGAATCACTAAGGTAGAGAATCAAACCCACGAATCACTAAGGTAGGGAATCAAACCCACGCATCACTAAGGTAGGGAATCAAACCCACGAATCACTAAGGTAGAGAATCAAACCCACGAATCACTAAGGTAGGGAATCAAACCCACGCATCACTAAGGTAGGGAATCAAACCCACGCATCACTAAGGTAGAGAATCAAACCCATAAATCATTAAGGTAGGGAATCAAACCCACGCATCACTAAGGTAGGGAATCAAACCCACGCATCACTAAGGTAGAGAATCAAACCCACGAATCACTAAGGTAGAGAATCAAACCCACGAATCACTAAGGTAGGGAATCAAACCCACGCATCACTAAGGTAGGGAATCAAACCCACGAATCACTAAGGTAGAGAATCAAACCCACGCATCACTAAGGTAGGGAATCAAACCCACGCATCACTAAGGTAGGGAATCAAACCCACGCATCATTAAGGTAGAGAATCAAACCCACTCATCACTAAGGTAGGGAATCAAACCCATGAATCACTAAGGTAGGGAATCAAACCCATGAATCACTAAGGTAGGGAATCAAACCCACGAATCATTAAGGTAGAGAATCAAACCCACACATCACTACGGTAGAGAATCAAACCCACGAATCATTAAGGTAGAGAATCAAACCCACGAATCACTACGGTAGAGAATCAAACCCACGCATCACTACGGTAGAGAATCAAACCCACGCATCACTACGGTAGAGAATCAAACCCACGCATCACTAAGGTCGAGAATCAAACCCACGAATCATTAAGGTAGAGAATCAAACCCACGAATTACTACGGTAGAGAATCAAACCCACGCATCACTACGGTAGAGAATCAAACCCACGAATCATTAAGGTAGAGAATCAAACCCACACATCACTACGGTAGAGAATCAAACCCACGAATCATTAAGGTAGAGAATCAAACCCACGCATCACTAAGGTAGGGAATCAAACCCACAAATCATTAAGGTAGAGAATCAAACCCACGAATCACTACGGTAGAGAATCAAACCCACGCATCACTACGGTAGAGAATCAAACCCACGAATCATTAAGGTAGAGAATCAAACCCACACATCACTACGGTAGAGAATCAAACCCACGAATCATTAAGGTAGGGAATCAAACCCACGCATCACTAAGGTAGGGAATCAAACCCACAAATCATTAAGGTAGAGAATCAAACCCACGAATCACTAAGGTAGAGAATCAAACCCACGCATCACTAAGGTAGGGAATCAAACCCACGCATCACTAAGGTAGGGAATGAAACCCACGAATCATTAAGGTAGGGAATCAAACCCACGCATCACTAAGGTAGGGAATCAAACCCACAAATCATTAAGGTAGAGAATCAAACCCACGAATCACTAAGGTAGAGAATCAAACCCACGCATCACTAAGGTAGGGAATCAAACCCACGCATCACTAAGGTAGGGAATCAAACCCACGAATCATTAAGGTAGAGAATCAAACCCACGCATCACTAAGGTAGGGAATCAAACCCACGACCTCCTCCTCCTCCTCTTGCTGCTCCTCTTCATCCTCCTCCTCTTCCTCCTCCTCTTTCTGCTCCTCCTCTATTGATAACTGATATCTGCCCCCCCACAGATCGACCCTCTGACCGGCCCCCGTGAAGGTGGTACTCTGGTGACCATAGAAGGAGAGAACCTGGGTCTACAGGTGAAGGAGATCTCTCACGTTCAGGTGGCTGGAGTCCGCTGCAGCCCCGCCCCCTCCCAGTACATCAGCGCTGAGAGGTCTGTTGATAGGCTGTTAGTATGGACAGGCTGACTGTCTGTCTCTCTGTCTGTCTTTCTGTCTGTTTTACTCTCTGTCTGTCTGCCAGTCTGTATCTCTGACTGTCTCACTCTTTGTCTCACTGTCTCCCTCTACCTGTCTGTCTCTCTGCCTGTCTCTGTCTCCCTCTCCTTGTCTCTCTACCTGTCTCTCTACAGGATCGTGTGTGACATGGCTGAAGCTCTCCTCCCTCACTCTCTACCTGTCTAACTCTCTACCTGTCTCCCTGTCTCAGGATCGTGTGTGACATGGCTGAAGCTCTCCTCCCTCACTCTCCTGGAGGTCCAGTAGAACTTTGTATCGGTGTCTGCAGCTCCGAATATCGAACTCTGTCCACTCAGACGTACTCCTTCGTGGTGAGTTAGAAGATATTAATGTTCATAAAAGATATTAATGTTCATAAAATATATTAATGTTCATAAAAGATATGAAACATCAGACAAGACAGAGATGATGAATAGATCAATAAGAGCTTCTTATAGTTTTTAACATCAAAAAGAACTAAAGTTCCTAAAACTTCTTTAACCCTAGCCGTATTTTAGGCCTCTGCTCAAAAATTTCATACCCGTACTAAAAAGACTACAAGTAACTACAAGGTCTATTTTAATAATGTTGATGCTATAATACAGGTGACACTTGTGAGATTTGTTCAGATGTGTAAATATTGTGTAAATGTTACTGGTTAAGCGTAAATGAAGATGGCACACAGCTCAAATTGAAAAGTTTCAGGTTTGCCTGGAAAAAAAGCACTGAAAGCATGATTATCTCTTTTGAATGATGAAGTTGAAAGTTTAAACCTCTCCCAAATCATAGCACAACATGTCAGCAGTCTCTCTGCAAATTCTGGCTCCACTCTGACAGTTATGCTCTCACTCTAGCTCTTAACGAGCCGTGCAATACACACCCATTATAAAATCTGAAACAGACCCAAAATTTTCCTGAAACTTAATCTGTGACTTCATGAAAACTGTGCTAGCTATCAAAATGTCCCTTTGGCTCAATAAAGTGCAGCGTTTTGTCTACGTTTTAAACTTCGAATCATGTTTCTACGTTAAAGTACGGCTAGTCAATATGGGCCCAAAGTTAAGTGTTTTTTAGCTGTTTTTTTTGTGTGCTTTGGCACACTGACTAATAAAACATGGATTATTAAAAAAATGTAATAACAAAAACTTTATTTAGATTTTATTGAAATGTGGAAACAAGAAGAAAGGAGTTGATCCCAATAATCAATATTTACTCAATATAACCTGTTCTCTTCCTCCCTCTCCCCCCTCTTTTCCTCTTCCTCCTCCTCTTCTTCCTCCTCCAGAGCCCTACCTTTACCCGGGTTCGTCCAGAACGTGGTCCGGTCTCTGGAGGAACCAGACTGACGGTGACGGGTCGTCACCTTGATGCCGGTAGCTCGGTGACGGTGTTCATCGATAAAGAGGAGTGTCTGTTCGTCAAGTCAGTGCGGACTCTCATCAGTTCATTGATTAGTTTAATGTTATTGATTCATCATCTAATCAATACTCCCTCTGCCTCTCTCCCAGACGGACCAATCGGGAAATAATCTGCATAACTCCCGCCTCCCCGTCGGGCTCTGGCCCCGCCCCCATCCGCCTGATGATTGACAGGGCCGAGGTGACGAGCTCGGAGATCAAATACGTCTTCACGGAGGACCCGACCATCTCCAGCATCGAGCCCAACTGGACCATCCTCAAGTAAACGCATCCTCCTGAGGACTGAGCACACAATCAATCAGAGTATTGATCTGTCAGCTGACTGTGTGTGTGTGTGTGTGTGTGTGTGTGTGTGTGTGTGTGAGCAGTGGCAGCACAGTGATAACGGTGACAGGAACCAACCTGCAGACCATCCAGGAGCCCAAAGTCAGAGCCAAGTATGGAGGAGTGGAAACCAATAACGTAAGAGACACCTGTGGGTTCCCAACATGAGGTCCGCACCCCTTCAGAGGGTCAGGGGACACACCTGAGGGGTCACAGCGAGATAAACAAACATATTTTATTCTCTTTGTTTAGAAGGTTTCTCTGAAATACGTTTATAGTTTTAAGGATCCTTTGAATCATAACGGCTGTCGCCATCTTGTTTTTGCAGGGCCAGCTGCTAATGCTACAGCTAGCTAGCCAGTTATCTAGATTGCTTAGCTTAGCATCCCCTGCTTTATGGTCTGTGTGACTCTAAATGGACCATAATGTACTAAATGAACATCATGTTGTATTGAAGAAAACTTGAAACTAGAGATTGAGACCATAAACTCATGTTTACAATGTTTACTGAGGTAATAAATCAAGAGAGAAGTAGAGTCATTTTCTCATAGACTTCTATACAACCAGAGGAGTCGCCCCCTGGTGGACACTAGAGAGAATGCAGCTTATTTTTACACCAGGAAATTAAGTATGAAGAGAAATAAACAAACATCTGAACATCATCTCCGTCTCTCTCTAGTTCTGTTCTTTGGTCAACGACAGCACCATGACGTGTTTGGCTCCTGGTTTAGTCTACGGGAAACCAAACCCACCAGAGGGGGCGCTGAGACCAGACGAGTTCGGCTTCATCTTTGACCAGGTAACACACACACACACACAAACTCACACACACACACACGTAACTCAACATAATCAGATCCACGTTCTGGTAACCAGTAGTTTAACTGGTCCAGATGAAAGCTGACACACTGTGACAGATGTGACAAAGAAGTAGTAGTAGAAGTAATAATAGTAGTATTTGCAGTACCAGTTGTAGTAATCGGTCCCTGATGTTCTGGTCCAGGTCTCGTCTCTCCTGGTCCTGAACTCGACCCCCTTCACTCACTACCCTAACCCGACCTTTGACCCCCTGGGGAACTCTGGGATCCTGGAGGTCAAACCGGGGTCACCCATCATCCTCAAGGTGAGTAAAAGAAACACACACAGGAAGCTCTCCTTCACTTGTGCTGCGTTCACAACAAAGCCGAAGACAATTGTCCGTTATCAACTGAGCCCTTTATTTCCTGCATCAACATGGAAGAACCTGTATTTCTGCTCAGTACTTGTTGTAGAAGTCCCAGAGATCCAGAGGAACTAAACGCCTTCTTGTCTGGTTCATGACATCATGTGGAGGAGTTCTCACTGTGTCTAGTGAGACACACGTCAGCTGGTTTACTTCAGCTGTATGAACCAAAATACACAGATTTCACTTTGATCTCAATAAACTGATACAAAAGATGCTGAAATATCTACATGATGATGATTTGTAAAAAGTCAGAATTCATGTTTTGTTAGTTCTCTCCTCAAGACGACAAGAAAACAACTTTTAAAATGTTTGTTTTCTGAATGGAGTCTGGTTCTATCGGTGCTATGCTAAGCTAACATTGTAGCAGCACTCAACATAACGTCATCTAGACGTTAATACAGCAGAGTAGTTTGTATCTGGTTTATTATACACATACATGTATACACATAATTTGGTCTCTGCTCATAGTTTGGTCTCGACTCATAGTTTGGTCTCGACTCATAGTTTGGTCTCTGCTCATAGTTTGGTCTCTGCTCATAGTTTGGTCTCGACTCACAGTTTGGTCTCTACTCATAGTTTGGTCTCTGCTCATAGTTTGGTCTCTGCCCACAGTTTGGTCTCTACTCACAGTTTGGTCTCGGCTCACAGTTTGATCTCTACTCACAGTTTGGTCTCTGCCCACAGTTTGGTCTCTACTCACAGTTTGGTCTCGGCTCACAGTTTGGTCTCTACTCACAGTTTGGTCTCTGCCCACAGTTTGGTCTCTACTCACAGTTTGGTCTCGGCTCACAGTTTGGTCTCTACTCACAGTTTGGTCTCTGCCCACAGTTTGGTCTCTACTCACAGTTTGGTCTCGGCTCACAGTTTGGTCTCTACTCACAGTTTGGTCTCTACTCACAGTTTGGTCTCTACTCATAGTTTGGTCTCTGCCCACAGTTTGGTCTCTACTCACAGTTTGGTCTCGGCTCACAGTTTGGTCTCTACTCACAGTTTGGTCTCTACTCACAGTTTGGTCTCTGCTCACAGTTTGGTCTCTACTCACAGTTTGGTCTCGGCTCATAGTTTGGTCTCTACTCATAGTTTGGTCTCAGCTCATAGTTTGGTCTCTACTCATAGTTTGGTCTCGGCTCATAGTTTGGTCTCTACTCATAGTTTGGTCTCTACTCATAGTTTGGTCTCTACTCATAGTTTGGTCTCTGCTCATAGTTTGGTCTCTGCTCATAGTTTGGTCTCTACTCATAGTTTGGTCTCTACTCACAGTTTGATCTCGACTCATAGTTTGGTCTCGACTCATAGTTTGGTCTCTACTCATAGTTTGGTCTCTGCTCATAGTTTGGTCTCTGCTCATAGTTTGGTCTCTACTCATAGTTTGGTCTCTACTCATAGTTTGGTGTCTACTCATAGTTTGGTCTCTGCTCATAGTTTGGTCTCTACTCATAGTTTGGTCTCTACTCATAGTTTGGTGTCTACTCATAGTTTGGTCTCTACTCATAGTTTGGTCTCTGCTCATAGTTTGGTCTCTGCTCATAGTTTGGTCTCTACTCATAGTTTGGTCTCGACTCATAGTTTGATCTCGACTCATAGTTTGGTCTCTGCTCATAGTTTGGTCTCTACTCATAGTTTGGTCTCTACTCATAGTTTGATCTCGACTCATAGTTTGGTCTCTGCTCATAGTTTGGTCTCTACTCATAGTTTGGTCTCTACTCATAGTTTGGTGTCTACTCATAGTTTGGTCTCTGCTCATAGTTTGGTCTCTACTCATAGTTTGGTGTCTACTCATAGTTTGGTCTCTGCTCATAGTTTGGTCTCTACTCATAGTTTGGTGTCTACTCATAGTTTGGTCTCTACTCATAGTTTGGTCTCTGCTCATAGTTTGGTCTCTACTCATAGTTTGATCTCGACTCATAGTTTGGTCTCTACTCATAGTTTGATCTCGACTCATAGTTTGGTCTCTACTCACAGTTTGATCTCGACTCATAGTTTGGTCTCTGCTCATAGTTTGGTCTCTACTCATAGTTTGGTGTCTACTCATAGTTTGGTCTCTGCTCATAGTTTGGTCTCTACTCATAGTTTGGTCTCTACTCATAGTTTGGTGTCTACTCATAGTTTGGTCTCTGCTCATAGTTTGGTCTCTACTCATAGTTTGGTCTCTGCTCATAGTTTGGTCTCTACTCATAGTTTGGTCTCTACTCATAGTTTGGTGTCTGCTCATAGTTTGGTCTCTACTCATAGTTTGGTCTCTACTCATAGTTTGGTGTCTACTCATAGTTTGGTCTCTACTCATAGTTTGGTCTCTGCTCATAGTTTGGTCTCTACTCATAGTTTGGTCTCGACTCATAGTTTGATCTCGACTCATAGTTTGGTCTCTGCTCATAGTTTGGTCTCTACTCATAGTTTGGTCTCTACTCATAGTTTGATCTCGACTCATAGTTTGGTCTCTGCTCATAGTTTGGTCTCTACTCATAGTTTGGTCTCTACTCATAGTTTGGTGTCTACTCATAGTTTGGTCTCTGCTCATAGTTTGGTCTCTACTCATAGTTTGGTGTCTACTCATAGTTTGGTCTCTGCTCATAGTTTGGTCTCTACTCATAGTTTGGTGTCTACTCATAGTTTGGTCTCTACTCATAGTTTGGTCTCTGCTCATAGTTTGGTCTCTACTCATAGTTTGATCTCGACTCATAGTTTGGTCTCTACTCATAGTTTGGTCTCTACTCATAGTTTGGTCTC
This sequence comes from Anarhichas minor, assembly GCF_050575085.1. Classification (NCBI taxonomy): domain Eukaryota; kingdom Metazoa; phylum Chordata; class Actinopteri; order Perciformes; family Anarhichadidae; genus Anarhichas; species Anarhichas minor. The sequence goes on from NW_027466502.1 coordinate 343,677, forward strand.
TACTCATAGTTTGGTGTCTACTCATAGTTTGGTCTCTACTCATAGTTTGGTCTCTGCTCATAGTTTGGTCTCTACTCATAGTTTGGTCTCTACTCATAGTTTGGTGTCTACTCATAGTTTGGTCTCTGCTCATAGTTTGGTCTCTACTCATAGTTTGGTCTCTGCTCATAGTTTGGTCTCTGCTCATAGTTTGGTCTCTACTCATAGTTTGGTCTCTACTCATAGTTTGGTCTCTGCTCATAGTTTGATCTTGACTCATAGTTTGGTCTCTACTCATAGTTTGGTCTCTGCTCATAGTTTGATCTTGACTCATAGTTTGGTCTCTGCTCATAGTTTGATCTTGACTCATAGTTTGGTCTCTGCTCATAGTTTGATCTTGACTCATAGTTTGGTCTCTACTCATAGTTTGGTCTCTGCTCATAGTTTGATCTTGACTCATAGTTTGGTCTCTACTCATAGTTTGGTCTCTGCTCATAGTTTGGTCTCTGCTACTCCTACATATGTGACTGATTCACGCGCTCTCAGATCAACGTGTTAGGGCATCTGTCTGCCCCACGCACTCGCCTTAAGATCCGTGGTGACCGAGCGTTTGAGGCAGTAGCACCAAGTGGAAGGCTCTGCCTGCACCTGTACAGTTTGCTGTTTCCGTGAATTCTTTCCAGAATCAGCTGAAGACACACGTGTTCAGACTGCCGTTTGTTTAGAACTCATGTCCTGTACCTTCATGCCATGTTTTAATTGTGTTCTTTCAGTTTTTTGTGTCGTTTAAATGTAAAGCTTTTGTCCCTTCTATGTTCACTCATGTCGAGCACTTTGTGACTAATGTCTGTGAAAAGAGCTTCATAAATACATTTTACTTACTTACTAATATGAGGTATCGCAGAAAGTATAATAGAAGTTTACGTGCAAATAACATCAGGGGTGGAAAGTTACTAAGTACAACTATTCAAGGACTGAACTAAAGTACAACTTTGAGGCATTTGTACTTTATTTAAGTATTTACATTTTCTGCTACTTTCTACTTCTACTACATCTCAGAGGTACATATTGTACTTTATACTGTACTACATCTCAGAGGTACATATTGTACTTTATACTGTACTACATCTCAGAGGTAAATATTGTACTTTATACTATACTACATCTCAGAGGTACATATTGTACTTTATACTGTACTACATCTCAGAGGTAAATATTGTACTTTATACTATACTACATCTCAGAGGTACATATTGTACTTTATACTGTACTACATCTCAGAGGTACATATAGTACTTTATACTGTACTACATCTCAGAGGTAGATATTGTACTTTATACTGTAC
>NW_027466502.1:350000-362500 GCF_050575085.1 Anarhichas minor
CCTCCCCTCTCTCTCCTCTCTCCTCCCCTCCTCTCCTCTCCTCTCCTCCCTTCTCTCTCCACTCACCTCCTCTCCTCTCCTCCCTTCTCTCTCCTCTCTCCTCCTCTCCTCTCCTCTCCTCTCCTCCCTTCTCTCTCCTCTCCCCTCCTCTCCTCCCTTCTCTCTCCTCCCCTCCTCTCCTCTCCTCTCCTCCCTTCTCTCTCCACTCACCTCCTCTCCTCACCTCTCTCCTCTCTCCTCTCCTGCCTTCTCTCTCCTCTCTCCTCCTCTCCTCTCCTCTCCTCCCTTCTCTCTCCTCCCCTCCTCTCCCCTCCTCTCCTCTCCTCCCCTCTCTCTCCTCTCTCCTCCCCTCCTCTCCTCTCCTCTCCTCCCTTCTCTCTCCTCTCTCCTCCCCTCCTCTCCTCCCTTCTCTCTCCTCTCTCCTCCCCTCCTCCTCTCCTCTCCTCTCCTCCCTTCTCTCTCCACTCACCTCCTCTCCTCTCCTCTCCTCCCTTCTCTCTCCTCTCTCCTCCCCTCCTCTCCTCTCCTCTCCTCTCCTCCCTTCTCTCTCCTCTCTCCTCCCCTCCTCTCCTCTCCTCTCCTCTACTCCCTTCTCTCTCCTCTCTCCTCCCCTCCTCTCCTCTCCTCCCTTCTCTCTCCTCTCTCCTCTCCTCTCCTCTCTCCTCTCCTCTCCTCTCTCCTCTCCTCCCTTCTCTCTCCACTCACCTCCTCTCCTCACCTCTCTCCTCTCTCCTCTCCTCCCTTCTCTCTCTCCTCTCCTCTCCTCTCCTCCCTTCTCTCTCCTCTCTCCTCCTCTCCTCTCCTCTCCTCCCTTCTCTCTCCTCCCCTCCTCTCCCCTCCTCTCCTCTCCTCCCCTCTCTCTCCTCTCTCCTCCCCTCCTCTCCTCTCCTCTCCTCCCTTCTCTCTCCACTCACCTCCTCTCCTCTCCTCCCTTCTCTCTCCTCTCTCCTCCTCTCCTCTCCTCTCCTCTCCTCCCTTCTCTCTCCTCTCCCCTCCTCTCCTCCCTTCTCTCTCCTCCCCTCCTCTCCTCTCCTCTCCTCCCTTCTCTCTCCACTCACCTCCTCTCCTCACCTCCCTTCATCTCTCCTCTCTCCTCTCCTGCCTTCTCTCTCCACTCACCTCCTCTCCTCTCCTCCCTTCTCTCTCCTCTCTCCTCCTCTCCTCTCCTCTCCTCCCTTCTCTCTCCTCCTCTCCTCTCCTCTCCTCTCCTCCCTTCTCTCTCCACTCACCTCCTCTCCTCACCTCTCTCCTCTCTCCTCTCCTCCCTTCTCTCTCCTCTCCTCTCCTCTCCTCTCTCCTCTCCTCCCTTCTCTCTCCACTCACCTCCTCTCCTCACCTCTCTCCTCTCCTCCCTTCTCTCTCCTCTCCTCTCCTCTCCTCCCTTCTCTCTCCTCTCTCCTCCTCTCCTCTCCTCTCCTCCCTTCTCTCTCCTCCCCTCCTCTCCCCATCTCTCCTCTCCTCCCCTCTCTCTCCTCCCCTCCTCTCCTCTCCTCTCCTCCCTTCTCTCTCCACTCACCTCCTCTCCTCCCTTCTCTCTCCTCTCTCCTCCTCTCTCCTCTCCTCTCCTCTCCTCCCTTCTCTCTCCTCTCCCCTCCTCTCCTCTCCTCCCCTCCTCTCCTCTCCTCCCTTCTCTCTCCTCTCTCCTCCCCTCCTCTCCTCTCCTCTCCTCCCTTCTCTCTCCACTCACCTCCTCTCCTCCCTTCTCTCTCCTCTCTCCTCCTCTCTCCTCTCCTCTCCTCTCCTCCCTTCTCTCTCCTCCCCTCCTCTCCTCTCCTCTCCTCTCCTCCCTTCTCTCTCCACTCACCTCCTCTCCTCACCTCTCTCCTCCCTCCTCTCCTCTCCTCTCCTCTCCTCCCTTCTCTCTCCTCTCCTCTCCTCTCCTCCCTTCTCTCTCCTCTCCCCTCCTCTCCTCTCCTCTCCTCTCCTCCCTTCTCTCTTCTCTCTCCTCCCCTCCTCTCCTCTCCTTCTCTCTCCTCTCTCCTCCCCTCCTCCTCTCCTCTCCTCTCCTCCCTTCTCTCTCCACTCACCTCCTCTCCTCTCCTCTCCTCCCTTCTCTCTCCTCTCTCCTCCCCTCCTCTCCTCTCCTCTCCTCTACTCCCTTCTCTCTCCTCTCTCCTCCCCTCCTCTCCTCTCCTTCTCTCTCCTCTCTCCTCCCCTCCTCCTCTCCTCTCCTCCCTTCTCTCTCCACTCACCTCCTCTCCTCTCCTCTCCTCCCTTCTCTCTCCTCTCTCCTCCCCTCCTCTCCTCTCCTCTCCTCTACTCCCTTCTCTCTCCTCTCTCCTCCCCTCCTCTCCTCTCCTCTCCTCCCTTCTCTCTCCTCTCTCCTCTCCTCCCCTCCTCTCCTCTCCTCCCTTCTGTCTCCTCTCTCCTCTCTCGTCTCCTCTGTTTCTGTTTCCGGTTGCGTGTGAGTGTGAGTGGTGGACGTGAGAGTGTCGCGGAGGTTTGATTGTATTTTCACTGCTTTGGGATTTGTTCCTCTGTTCCTCTGTCTCTGCACGTGATCAGGTGAGATACTGAGCAGTGTATTTATCGGTAGAACGTGTGATTAGTGGTGTTTGGTGTTGTTCGGGAGGATGGCGTCCTCCGAGACGCCACGCCCGTCAATCCGGCAGGGAGTCCGGGTAGTTCCACCGGATAGCAGCGTGTCAGTAGAGGAGGTGCTGCTGGCTGTCGGAGAGCAGGTGGGACATGACAAACTCTCCTTTGCATCTCGGATGAATAAAGCTGTGGTTGTGTTCGTGGCGAGCGAAGCTTATGTCCACAACCTGATAGAGAGCGGCGTGTTGATCAGGGACAGCTTCGTGCAGGTCTCTCCGCTCTCAGTGCCCTCTACGCGGATCACCGTGTCCGGTGTTCCGCCGTTTATACCGAACGAGCTGTTAGAAAATGAGCTGCGCAGGTTTGGAAAGTTTGCCAGCGGATTTAAAACAGTCAGTTTGGGGTGTAAGGATCCCAAACTGAAGCACGTGCTGTCTCTTCGGCGGCAGGTCTTCATGTTCCTGGAGTCACCTACACAAACACTGGAGGTGTCCTTCAGGGTTAAACACGGGGAGGGTTCATACATGGTGTACGCTAGCTCGGGACAGATCAAATGCTTTGAGTGTGGAGATGTAGGACACAAACGCTTCGCGTGTCCGCACAAGCAGCAGAGAAGCGCGGAGGCGGAGCCTGGTGCTGCGGCGGCTGTTGCCGGTGCGGTCGGCGGCGCTTCTTCGTCTTCTGCTGATAACAATAATGTCGATAAGGAGGATCAGGGCCAGTCTTACAACCAGCAGGCTTCTGTGGTGGCGCAGAACCTCACTACATCTGGTACCGAAGCACCACCACAGTCGGTAGAAGTGTGTGAAGAGGCAGCTACAGGTTCAGCAGGTGGAGATCTCACCATAGCCTTAGATGAAGGACAGAGTGTAGGGTCTGTGTCCAACAGCCAGCTGTCTTGTGAAGGAGAGGACATGGAGTATGAGAGTGAATCAGATGTTGCATCTAATTCTGAAACGTGCATTAAAGGCACTGATCTGTATTCACTAGAGGAAATAAACTCGTTTTTGGATGTAACTTACAATAGATCTGCAAAAGTGAGTGATTATTTCCCTGACATTGAGAAGTTCATACGATCTGTTGGGGTGGCGCAGAGAAAGGTGGGTTTGGACCTTCTAGATGGAAAAAAGCGCTTCCGCCTAAAGAAACACATCACAACCTTGAGGAAAGTAAGGAAAAGTGGAAGAGTTCAAAAAACTAAGACAGTTTAACATGATCATGTGTCACACGGGGTTTTCCACTTTCCACTGCTTACTTCTTATCTTGTCTTACCTCCTTCCATCCTCTGACCTTTCTATGCAGAGCTTCAATTTAGGGTCTTTAAACATCAATGGTGGGCGGGACGGGCATAAAAGAGCATTAATACAGGAGGTTGTAAATCAAAAAAGGTTGGACATCCTCTTTTTGCAAGAAACTCACACCATTCCATCAGATGAAGTAGACTGGGGTTTATGGTGGGAGGGCTCATGCACCCTGAGCCACGGCACCAATCTTAGTGCCGGGGTAGCCGTGCTGTTTAGAACAGCAGCTAATGCAACCGTCCTGTCTGTCACTGAGGTGGTGAAGGGTCGTTTGCTGATGGTGAGGGCAGAGATAGAGAGCTCGCTTTACTGCTTAGTGAACATATATGCACCGAATCAGGGGTCAGAAAGAGCACGCTTCTTTACTACGCTGCAAAACGAACTGCAGAGCTGCCATCAGGAGCAACTGATCATCGGAGGGGATTTTAACTGTACTCTAGACTTCACCATAGACCGGAATAGTGAGGAACCACACCCACAGTCAGCTCAGAGTCTCCACAACGTCATCACACACTTAGATCTGTTGGACACGTGGAGAATAAAACACCCACTAAACAGACAGTACACATGGGTTAGAGTCAGCAACGACAGGATTAGTGCAGCCAGGCTGGACAGAATTTACATCTCTCGCAGTCTCAGTTCCAGACTGAAGAACAGCACAATCAGTCCAGTTGGGTTCTCTGATCACCACCTCGTCAGTTTAGGCTTGATAACCTCACCAGGTGAAAGGGTTAGCTCCTACTGGCATTTTAATAATAAACTTCTACAGGACAGCACTTTTTGTCAGAGCTTTGGGGTTCTTTGGCAGCAGTGGAAAACTGAAAAAGTTCATTTCAGTTCTCTGAAACAGTGGTGGGAGGTTGGAAAAGCGCAGATCCGTGTGTTCTGCCAGCAGTACACCTCAAACGCCACCGCTATAATCAAGTCTGCTGTTAAAGACCTTGAAGCCAACATAAAGATCATTGAGGAGGGCTTCCAGAGAGACCCAGATCCTGGTGTGGGCCAACTGCTGAAGGAGAGGAGGTTGGAGTTGAGCTCCTTCCTGCAAGAGAGAGTGAAAGGAGCTCTGGTCAGGTCCCGTTTCCTCAAGTTGAAGGACATGGATGCCCCAAGCTCGTTTTTCTTCAACCTGGAGAGATCGGTGGCGCAGAGGAAGCGGATGACCTGTCTGAAGCTCCCAGGAGGCAGGATAACCACTGACCAGAGGGAGATGAGAACCCATGCCGTGGTCTTCTACGCTGCTCTTTTTGGGGAAGAGCAATCCTGTACGGAGAGCAGTAGGGAGCTCCTGGAGGGTCTTCCCCAGCTCAGTCCAGCAGAGAGGGATATGCTGGACGGAGAGCTGACGCTGGAGGAGCTGACGGTTGCAGTGAACCAGATGGCTTCAGGAAAGACTCCGGGAATCGACGGTCTCTCCTCGGATTTCTTTAAGAAATTCTGGAACATTATCGGTTCTGACTTACACTCTGTTTTGATGGAATGTTTTAAAACAGGATCACTTCCTGTTTCATGCCAGCGGGCAGTACTCTCTCTGCTGCCCAAGAAGGGCGACTTGGCCCTTCTTAAGAACTGGAGACCAGTGGCCCTGCTTTGCACAGACTATAAGGTGCTTTCCAGAGCCTTATCTAACAGACTAAGAGACTACCTGGAAGTGGTTGTAAATAGCGACCAAACGTACTGTATCCCAGATAGAACAGTTATGGACAATATCTTTCTCATCCGTGATGTGCTTGATGTATGTAAATTCCACGATGTAGATATTGGTATTGTCTCACTAGACCAGGAGAAGGCTTTCGACAGGGTGGGTCACGCATATCTGTTTTCTGCACTCAGGGCTTTTGGGCTTGGTGATGGGTTCTTGGCTTGGGTGGGTTTGCTGTACAGGGGTGCTGAATGTATGGTAAAAATGGGAGCTGGCCTGAGTCGACCGATCCCTGTACGGCGAGGGATAAGGCAGGGTTGTCCTATCTCAGGACAACTATACAGCCTCGCTTTTGAGCCTCTGTTGTGCAGGCTGAGAAGTCGGCTCAGTGGTCTGTCACTGCCTGGGTCCTCCAGTCTTTGTAGTCCCCTCGCTGTGTCTGCGTATGCTGATGATGTAAACATCTTCATTAGGGACCAGGGAGATGTTCTATGTCTGCAGGATGTTTTGTCTCTTTATGAGAGGGCTTCATCTGCACGGGTGAACTGGGAAAAATCTGAAGCTTTATTGGTGGGACAGTGGAGACATCAGACGGTGCCTCATCTGCCTGGAGGTCTTCAGTGGGGAAAAGAAGGTCTAAAAGTGCTGGGTGTGTTTTTGGGCTCTGAGGTTTTTGAGAAAAAGAACTGGGAGGGAGTTAAGGAGAAGGTGTGTGCTCGGTTCTCTAGGTGGAGATGGTTACTACCCCAGTTGTCATATAGGGGAAGAGTTCTGGTTGCTAATAACTTGGTTGCCTCGACTCTGTGGCACAGACTCATCGCGCTGACGCCACCTGGAGGCCTCATAGCAGAGATACAGAGGTCTGTCGTGGACTTCTTCTGGTCCGGCCGGCACTGGGTTCGTGCAGCAGCTCTCTATCTGCCTGTGGCAGAGGGGGGGCAGGGTCTCATCGATATCCAGTCCAGGATCGTCTCTTTCAGACTCCGGACTGCACAGAAGCTGCTCTATGGCTGTGGCCCCAGCTGGATGGACACGGCTCGACTGCTGCTGAGGAGAGCTGGGCGGTTGGGATATGATAAGCAGCTCTTTCTCCTACAACCTGAGGAAGTGGACTTGACGCCGTTCTACGGCTCTGTTCTGCAGGCGTGGCAGATTTTTAACATTTCACGTAAAGCTGATGAGACTCCGGGTGTGTGGCTGCTGGAGGAACCTTTGTTCTTCAACAGCTTCATTAGAACCCAAACGCTGCAGTCTGCCAGCCTGAGAACGCGTCTGAGAGAAGCCGGCTGCACTAAACTGGGACATTTGGTGAAGATGTCATTAACAGCAGCATCTATGGTCACCTTCAGGCAGAACACTAACATCACGTCTGTCAGGTTGACCAATAGAATAGTGGAGGAGGTCTGTGCCGCCCTGCCACAACGCCTGAGAGCAGTTGCAGGAAACTGTACTCTGTCTGACCAATGGGATGAAGAGAGTGAGTACACCCCCCCCACTCTGCTCATTGCCCCAGCGGTGGGGGACTGGCAGGGGGGAGGAAACAAGCTGCTGACGTTCACAACCCCTCACCTGGACAAGTTTCAGGCAGCAGAGAAAAAAGCTATCTATGAAATCTGTGTAAAGGTTGTGAACCTCCGCTCTCTGGCAGGGTTGACAGAGTCGAGGTGGACCGAGTTCTTTGGCCCAGGTTCTTCCCCGAGAGGCAGCTGGAGGTGCATGTACAAGCTGCCCGTTGAAAAACGGACAGCAGACCTCCAGTGGAGGGTTGTACATGGAGCTATAGCCACCAACAGATACCGGGCACACCTGGATCCACAAATTGGGGAGGAGTGTTATTTCTGCGGTCAGACTGAGACCCTGGAACACTTGTTTGTTCAGTGTCCTCGGCTCTCAGCACTCTTTGAACGGTTAAAAAGATGGTTTCAGGGTCTTGGACAGGTGTTTTCTTTCATGTTGTTCATCTTCGGTCCAAAATACTGCTCAAAACAGAAGGCTGTCCATACAATGGTAAACTTTTTATCTGGTTCTGCCAAGTTGGCCATCTGGTTGACACGGAAGAATCGGGCTCGGGGTGCCGGTAGTGAAGATCCGGTGAAAGTTATGGAGGGACTGTTGAAAGCCCGACTCAGGGTGGAACACACCTACTACCAGACAGTGGACGATTTACAGGCCTTCAGGGACAGATGGACTACTGGGAGCATTCTATGCTCAGTGGGTGCTGGTGGAGAGCTGGTGGTGAACTTCTGAACATATTGATCATTGAAATTGATTGTTTATTTGTTCTTTGGTGCTTTATTTTTGGTTATTTGTTTTTATTTTATTGATTTTCTGATTATTAAGTGATGATTTAGAGTGTTTCTGTTTTTCACTGCAATAGTGAAATAAAGGGACTTTTAAAAACCAAAAAAACCTCCCTTCTCTCTCCTCTCCTCTCCTCTACTCTCCTCCCTTCTCTCTCCTCTCCTCTCCTCCCTTCTCTCTCCTCTCTCCTCCTCTCCTCTCCTCTCCTCCCTTCTCTCTCCTCTCCTCTCCTCCCTTCTCTCTCCTCCTCTCCTCTCCTCTCCTCCCTTCTCTCTCCTCTCCTCTCCTCTCCCCCTCCTCTCCTCCCTTCTCTCTCCTCCTCTCCTCTCCTTTCCTCTCCTCCCTTCTCTCTCCTTTCCTCTCCCCCTCCTCTCCGCGTTTATCACACAATCTGAAGATGATGACGGTTGTTACAGCTTCTGGCTGTGATGAACGGTGTAGTGTTGGTGGTTGTTTGTTCTGGGGTTCAGAGAGTTAACTCTTTCTTGATCCTGCAGCCTTTGCAGAGCTGCAGACCGACATCCAGGAACTGACCAACGACATGGACGGAGTGAAGATCCCCTTCCTGGAGTACCGGACCTACACCATGAGAGTCATGTTCCCTGGAATAGAAGAGCACCCGGTGCTCAAAGAGCTCGACGTACGAACGGCACACAAACATCTCATTACTTTCATCCACAGAAGAAACCCCGGCACGTGTTACAGAAGCAGTCTGATCTGTTTAATACGTGTGTTGAAGCAGCGTCAGAGATGCTGTGATGCAGCTGTGAGCCTCTGTTCTCTGCAGACACCGATCACATTCACTCACATCCTCACAACTCGCTGTGGAAGGAGCTCCGTTCATCTGATGAGAAATAGCAGAAACGTTTCTTTATCTCCGTCTCTTCTCAGCGAAGCGACATGAGCTCAGTGTCAATCTGTATCTTTATATCTCATTTATTTCAAAAAAAATAAATGAGGTCATATTTTATACATATATCATTTGAATTATACGAATATATATATATATATAATATATACATTTTATATCAAATATGACCTCATTTGAATTATATATATATATATTATTTACATTTTTTAACATAACTCAGTCACAATCACTATGTCTGTTGCTGCTCTTTCTATTGATATGTCTCTAGATTCACACCAACACCATAATAAAGAACAATATTGACGTTATTTGTAAGAGCTTAGAGAACATTGCGGTGTTAATAATCAGACTGACTGTGAGATGTGCGTCTCTGTTTCAGTCTCCAGCGAACGTAGAGAAAGCTCTGCGTCTCTTCAGTCAGTTACTGAACAACAAGATGTTCCTGTTGACCTTCATTCACACTCTGGAGGCTCAGAGGTCGTTCTCCATGAGAGACCGTGGGAACGTCGCCTCGCTGCTGATGGCCGCTCTGCAGGTACCTCCTATAGCACATCTAACATTGATATTAACTGGTTATTAGGTGTTTAATACATGTTTTGTAGCGGTGATAGGTTTTAATAACAGTTAATAGGTGTTTTGTAGAAAGGGTTAGGGTTAGAAAATGTTAATAACTGTTTAATAGAAGTGTTGTTGATGGTAATAACTGTTAATAGATGTGTTGTTGATGGTAATAACTGTTAATAGAAGTGTTGTTGATGGTAATAACTGTTAATAGATGTGTTGTTGATGGTAATAACTGTTAATAGAAGTGTTGTTGATGGTAATAACTGTTAATAGAAGTGTTGTTGATGGTAATAACTGTTAACTGTTAATAGAAGTGTTGTTGATGGTAATAACTGTTAACTGTTAATAGAGGTGTTGTTGATGGTAATAACTGTTAATAACTGTTAATAGAAGTGTTGTTGATGGTAATAACTGTTAATAACTGTTAATATAAGTGTTGTTGATGGTAATAACTGTTAATAACTGTTAATAGAAGTGTTGTTGATGGTAATAACTGTTAATAACTGTTAATAGAAGTGTTGTTGATGGTAATAACTGTTAATAGAAGTGGTGTTGATGGTAATAACTGTTAATAGAAGTGTTGTTGATGGTAATAACTGTTAATAACTGTTTTGTATGTGGTGATAAGTGTTAATAACAGTTAATAGATGTTTTGTATGTGGTGATAAGTGTTAACAGTTAATAGATGTTTTGTATGTGGTGATAAGTGTTAATAACTGTTAATAGATGCTTTGTATGTGGTGATAGTTGTTAACAGTTAATAGATGTTTTGTATGTGGTGATAAGTGTTAATAACTGTTAATAGATGTTTTGTATGTGGTGATAAGTGTTAACAGTTAATAGATGTTTTGTATGTGGTGATAAGTGTTAATAACTGTTAATAGATTGTTGTATGTGGTGATAAGTGTTAATAACTGTTAATAGATTGTTGTATGTGGTGATAAGTGTTAATAACTGTTAATAGATGTTTTGTATGTGGTGATAAGTGTTAACTGTTAATATATGCTTTGTATGTGGTGATAAGTGTTAATAACTGTTAATAGATGCTTTGTATGTGGTGATAAGTGTTAATAACTGTTAATAGATGTTTTGTATGTGGTGATAAGTGTTAACTGTTAATATATGCTTTGTATGTGGTGATAAGTGTTAATAACTGTTAATAGATGCTTTGTATGTGGTGATAAGTGTTAATAACTGTTAATAACTGTTAATAGATGTTTTGTATGTGGTGATAAGTGTTAATAACAGTTAATAGATGTTTTGTATGTGGTGATAAGTGTTAATAACAGTTAATAGATGTTTTGTATGTGGTGATAAGTGTTAACTGTTAATAGATGTATTGTTGGTGGTGATAAGTGTTAATAACTGTTAATATATGCTTTGTATGTGGTGATAAGTGTTAATAACTGTTACTATATGTATTGTTGGTGGTGATAAGTGTTAATAACAGTTAATAGATGTTTTGTATGTGGTGATAAGTGTTAATAACAGTTAATATATGTATTGTTGGTGGTGATAAGTGTTAATAACTGTTAATAGATGTATTGTTGGTGGTGATAAGTGTTAATAACTGTTAATAGATGATGGGTTTATGGTAATAACTGTTGATAACAGTTAATAGATGTTGGATGGTAAAGAAGTGTTGTAGGTGAATAAATCAATCAATAGCTGGTTAGAAATTCAAAACGTTAAAAACAAGACATAGAATGTGACGTCTACATTGAACCATCCTAAGCATGAGGAGCAGTGGGCTGACTTGATATCTGTCTCTCAGGGTCGGATGGAATATGCTACAGTGGTGTTGAAACAGCTGCTGGCCGACCTCATCGAGAAGAATCTGGAGAACAGAAACCATCCTAAACTACTTCTGAGGAGGTCAGTGCACCTCCTTTAACCTTTATCCTTCTTACCTTAGACAATGAAATATCTTGGACTGTGTATGATCCACGGCATTGGTCCTGACCTGAGACCTCTGTGTGTTCAGGACGGAGTCTGTGGCCGAGAAGATGCTGACCAACTGGTTCACCTTCCTGCTGCATCGCTTCCTCAAGGTAACCTGTCGTCTCCTCGTTGGTTCACTTCCTCCTCCTCTTCTCTCTAATAGAGCTCGTTAAGCTCCTCCTCAGTCTGACCGTGACCAATCAGATCAGAGCTGTAACTTGATTTATTCGTAGGAAAATAAAGTGATTGGTTAAAATCCTGCTGCTGATGAGTTTAAGGATTAAACTGTTGTAATGAAGGAATTCAGACCTGACAGTCTCTCTCTCTCTTTGTCTCTTTTCTGTCTGTCTCTTTACCTGTCTGTCATCCTGTCTCTCCATCTCTCTGTCTGTCTTCCTGTCTGTCTCTCTGTCTATTTGTCTTCCCGTCTGTCTGTCTATCTCCCTGTCTATCCATCTCTCTAACTGCCTGTCTGTCTCTCAGGAGTGTGCAGGTGAGCCTCTCTTCATGTTGTATTGTGCCATAAAGCAGCAGATGGAAAAAGGGCCGATAGACGCGATCACAGGAGAAGCTCGTTACTCTCTGAGTGAAGACAAACTGATCAGACAACAGATCGACTACAAGCAGCTGGTAACAGACACACACACACACACACCTACACCCATACACACACACACAACTTTAGTGAAAACACTTTGGTCTTATTTTGTTGCATTATATACATTTATATCATTTATGTCCATTTATCCAGTTCAACAACCAATCGATAAAGATGTTTCACTGTGACAACACAGAGTGTGATGAAGTTCAGACGGACTCTCTCTCTCTCTGTCCCAGACTCTGATGTGCATCCCTCCGGAGGGTGAGACAGGTACAGAGGTCCCGGTGAAGGTGTTGAACTGTGACACGGTGACTCAGGTCAAAGACAAGCTGCTGGACGCTGTTTATAAAGGGATCCCGTTCTCTCAGAGACCTCAGGCCGACGACATGGACCTCGGTAAGAACTGTCTCACTGTCTCACTTCCTGTCTGAGGGTCATGACATCATGTGACCACGCTCTGTGTGTTTGTGATGTCAGAGTGGCGTCAAGGTCGACTGACCAGGATCATCCTGCAGGACGAAGACGTGACCACCAAGATAGAGAGCGACTGGAAGAGACTGAACACACTGGCTCACTACCAGGTGCACACTCACTGATACACACACACAGTTATAAAACTTTGGTTTTATAACTAAAAACAAGGTTTTGATTATTTGAATTATATTCAAAACAAATCTGCTCTTTCAGCTTTGCATGCTGGGATATCTGAAGGAGTCTTAAATGGCCGGGCGACATATATTT
>NW_027466502.1:365000-400000 GCF_050575085.1 Anarhichas minor
AGGATCACCAAAGTTATTATGATGCATCCTGAGGGGAACATGAACGATGAACCACATCTCATCAACATCCATCCAATAGTTGTTGACATGGTCTTCCATCCTGAGCCCTTTTTTTCTTTGTTTGTTTATGTAACGTAGCGCGATACATTTATTTTGTAATTATTTAGACATTTGATTCGTGGGTAAGATATTTGATCTGGTGCTTTTGGTCCTCCCACCACCAGGGTACGCTGCAGAAGTTTGTGGACGACCTGTTTGAGACGGTGTTCAGCACCGCCCACCGGGGCTCTGCTCTGCCATTGGCTATCAAATACATGTTCGACTTCCTGGATGAGCAGGCCGACAAACGACAGATCACCGACCCGGACGTCCGACACACCTGGAAGAGCAACTGGTGAGAGAAAATCAAAAGATAATGACGGTTTCTCACACAAGACATGGAGAATATATTTGATAAATGTTTATTTTGTGTGTGTCTGCAGCCTTCCTCTCAGGTTCTGGGTGAACGTCATTAAGAACCCTCAGTTCGTGTTTGACATCCACAAGAGCAGCATCACCGACGCCTGTCTGTCGGTCGTCGCTCAGACCTTCATGGACTGCTGCTCGACATCCGAACACCGGCTTGGCAAAGACTCTCCGTCCAACAAGCTGCTCTACGCTAAAGACATCCCCAACTACAAGAGCTGGGTGGAGAGGTAGCTAACATGCTAACTAGCTTATATTCTATAATACACAGTGTAAGAGCTGGGTGGAGAGGTAGCTAACATGCTAACCAATTCACAATTCACAACCAACAAAATAACCTACAATGAGTTCAAATGGAATAAAACGAAATCACTAGAAAGCTATTATTAGTGTTCCAAATAGACTCCATCAATAAGAGAACTGCTGATGTGATATGACATGAATCATATTAATTAGCGTTGTCTGTTCGGACAAAACGTAAAATAAATTACACAATTAGTACTGGAGACTGAGGTAATTATCAGGTGAAATGAACCTTAAAACAACACAGTTTGAAGTTATACTGTGTGTGTGTGTGTGTGTGTGTGTGTGTGTGTGTGTGTTCCCCCCCCCCCCCCCCCCCCCCTGCAGGTACTACAGGGATATTGCGAAGATGCCCAGCATCAGTGATCAGGACATGGACGCCTACCTGGTGGAGCAGTCCCGTCTGCACGGCACCGAGTTCAACACACTGAGCGCGCTCAGTGAGCTCTACTTCTACATCAACAAGTACAAGGAAGAGGTGAGGGGGGGGGGGGGTGTCAGGGATTCAAACCGTTAGATTTATGATCCGTTGCACCACTAGTGCTAAATGAAACGTAAAGATACAACTCAACCTCAACATTCATAAAATCCATCCAACCAGCCTCCTCATCCTGTCAGCTGATGGTTGGAAGTTACAATGAATGAAGAGCTTCGTGGTGTTTGGACTCCTTTAACTCCTTTAGCACCGAGACTTCAGACTCTCAATCCCTGAAGACATTTCATACAAAGCCCAAAACTGCCACTAAATGAAAAGTCAGGGAATCACTAAAGTTCATTGGGATTCGTCCATTAGGAACTATAAATATCTGTAGACAATGTCATGGCCATCCATCTAATCTTCATTGGGATGTTTCACGCTGGGGCCAAGGTGTCAAACTGACCGGAACCAGAACCCTGTTGTGCCTAAAAGTGTTGTAACCTGATGCACAGACCGCCTTTAAATATTCAGAGCACATTCTGGATACGGACACCGGTCCATCAGTGATGTTAGAGACACATTTAAATTATTATTTCTTGTCTTTCCTCTCCGTCTCTGCAGATCCTGACGGCGTTGGACCGGGACGGGTACTGTCGCAAACACAAACTGAGGCACAAACTGGAGCAAGCCATCAACCTGATGTCTGGGAGCAGCTGAGAGGAAGGGGGGGGATCGAATGGACTGATGGGGTGGGGTGGGGGAGGGTAGGAAGAAGAATGGGGAAGTGAAGGCATTCTGTTTATCTGAACTGTTTGAACAGTCAGCTGATCTGCCAATGGCTGTCGGACCCTTTAGCAATCAATCCAACAGCAATTTACCGATTGATTGATTTGAAGACTGATTAACTGGACGGCCTGGGACCCCCGACTACCTCCGGTTGGGTTTGGGGCAGAAAATCAGTTTCCGAACTGGTGACTTCAACGTGGACTGAAGTCATTTTGTGGACAAAAAAACAAACAACCAAACCTTCTGTTGGTTTAGATTTAAATTCAATAGCAGGGATCAAAGCAAAGGGGGGGCCTTGGAATAGACCTGGAAACTAAAGACTGAGTCAGGTGACCTGAGGACTAATCGATCCTGACTTCAGGACTCCCAGCTCGGACGCTGGATCGAAAAGCAAAAAGGTCAAGTCAAGTCTCCGTTAACAAGCTACGGACTTCATCCTTTGAAAAGACCTTGATCGGGTGTAAAGGATCAGGAACCGAGGGGTCATAGGAAGAACCCAACAGGTTTCACTTTACCTTGAGAGTCCCATCGAAGTCCGGAACGAATCTGGGGCTGAATACCAAAAAGGTCAAGTGGAGGTTTTGAATCCTCGAGTTGGAAACATCCGGATTCACTGCGAGACGTTCAGTGTCAAGCTTTAAGGAAGGAAGTCAAACGAAGGGTTGGCGAAGGATTCGGGAAAGGTTGTTTCAAACTTTAACGAAAGAGAAGGAAGCAAATATAAACTGAGGACCTGCCCTCAACCTTGAAATCCCTGCTTGGTCTTAAAGTGATGAACAATAGGAATTCATCTTCAGAGGAAGTGAAATAAAGACTCTCGATTTGAACTGACCTTTGACCGATCGGCCGAGCCTCATCAGGATTCTAGAGGTTTCTAAGTTGCTGTATAACCACTCGATGTTTCTTCTCTGGACAATCACTCTGTACCACAGCACACTGAGCCCGATGCCTACCGACCGACCAGTACCTGTGTCCATGAACCCGTCCTCTTTTCCTATCCCTTCCATCCTCAACTCCTCAGAATTTCACCACCTTCTTTGCTTTACCTCGTTTCCTCTCTATCTTCCACCTCTCCTTTCCTTCCTTACCAGTTTCCTCTCACCCCCCCCCCCCCCCCCCCCCCCCCCCCCCCCCCCCCCCCCCCCCCAATCGACCCCGCTCATTGGTCAGTCCTGCTGGCCTCTGGCCATCCTATTGGCCAGGAAGACTCTTTAGTAATTTACTGCCCGACCAATCAAGACTGTGGAATTCGCCCAGAATCATGAATAATTAAACGGAAATTAATCCAGAAAGACGTTTTGAATACATTCCAGCACACAGGCACAGGTCTGTAGACGAGCAGGTTGGCTAACGCTAACGCTAACGTGGACCGACCGCCAGTTTTTTTCAGGACCAGAACGACCTGGAAAATCGGGGTTCTGGATTCGGCACCAAGTCGGTGAACTTTTGTCGCCGTTTTTTTGGTTGCGGATCGCTTCATTGTCGAGCCTTGCACACGCACGCACGCACGCACGCACGCACACACACACGCACGCACGCACGCACACACGCACGCACGCACGCACGCACGCACACACACACACACACACATATATACAGCCATGCTTTACAGCGCCATGCTAACCAGGGGGGGGGGGGGGAACATACTGTGCAGAGCTACAAGCCCAGTGCCATGTAAAGACCGGACCGGATCACGTCAAAACTGTCAAAACCGGATCAAAAACAAACCTGGAATGGAGTTTTTAACCGGACCGGACTCAAGGACTTTTTAGGACTTGTGGCCATAATTGTAAACAACAACAAAAAAAGAAAGATGATAATAATAATATTAATAATGATGATAAAGTATAAAAGTTAAAAAAAGAATACAAAAAGAAAGGAAAAAAATGAATATTGAAATGTTAACATGTAATAAGAACTTTGTGGATTTGACAGTTTGGATTTTAAGGAGCTGAAGTTGTATAAAGACAAACATTCTGCTGCATCATTCTTGAGAGAGGGAGAGAGAGAGGGAGAGAGGGGGGGAGAGAGAGAGAGAGACTGGGACCCAAGAACCTGAACCGGATCCAACCGGACTGAACTCAACGGCTGAGAAAGACAAACTGGACTTTTTGGTACTTTTTTTTGTTTGTGAGCAGCGGGTTGGGGGGGTTTCTTTGAGTTCTGGAGGTGTTTGAAGGGGTTAAATGTGTTGCATGTGGAGCCTCGATTTGGGGTCTCTGGTGTTGAGCTCCTAAAGGAGAACCAGGGTTTCACACTCACACCTTCTTCTGCAGAATCAGACCAACTTTAACCCTAACAAGTGGACCGCTCTCATTCTCCCTATGAATTATGGGTAAATGTCAGATGGAGGACCCCTCCTCCCCCCTTTCACACCTCTCTCCTCTGTGGTGGAACATCGGATCATATTTACTGCTCAGAGGTTCTTTGTGGGTCTAAATTAAAGTTCAACGACCTTTTAGTTTGTTTAGAAAACTCTTAAAGAACGAGTTTCTGCTCAGCAGCTTTAACGTCTCATGAATCTCTTTCTCTTTATGAGCATTTCATTAAAACGTCAATTCAGGAACTGAAGGACCTTCGTTCTTTACTTTATTTCAGTTGAAGCATCTTAAACACACAAACATGTTTTACCCTCTGTAGAGATGTGACATGTGAAGATGTTCCTCCAGCGATGGAGCGTCTCTCTTCCGGCTCTCTGACGCCACTAAAGATACAAAGTACCTTCATTTGATTGTCTCGCTGTTTCACTGTCATTTGAATCTTTGGGGCCAAAAGGGACCCACGTGATGAAGAGGAAGAGGAGGAAGGGTCCTGATAAAACAGACTGCCTTTTAGGTGTGTGTGTGTGTGTGTGTGCGCGCTGCAGTGGAAGCTCAACCGTTAAATCACTGATCGTATCTGCTGCTCAATTAAAAACCTTTTTTCTTTGCAGTCGCACCGTTTAAATCGTCCGATCGGATCTTTTAGTTTTTTAATTTTTTTAAATATTAAAATCTCGAAGTCATCAGACGCGTCTTTAATTACGACCTCGTCGGCATTTTTATCAGAATTCACCTTTTTTTCTTGTCGTGTGATGAGACGGGAGTTTGGAGGAGGAAGAGGAGGAAGAGGAGGCATGAATGAGAATCCCAAGAGGAGAATGTAAAGGGAGGATGCATACACAATATAGAGGAGGAGGAAACGCTCGCTGCATGCTGAAAAGTGAGGAAACAGAGGAGGAAGAGGCAGAGAGGGGGGGTGTAGAGGAGGAGAGTCGAGCGGTTAAAAAGAGGAAAGACCTGATTAAATACAGAGGAGAAGTAAATGTTAGAGGAGCAGGATGAAAAGAGGAGGTCACATTCTCTTTATGCATACTGAAGTGAGAGGAGGAGGGGATGGAAGGAGACGCTGTTGGAATACTGAGAGCAGGAGGGAGGAGAATACTGATCAGAGAGGAAACGTCATCCATCACACCGGCCGAGGAAGAGGAGGAAGAGGAGGAAACAGTCCCAGAGAGGAGAGGAGGAGAATATGGCGGAACAAGACCTCTTCCTCCTCTTCCTCCTCCTCTTCCTCCTCCTAACATTCGTTATTATTGATCAGAGGTCGTCTCTTCTAGTGGATCAGTTTTTAATCAAACGTTTCAGCATTAGATATGAAAACACCTGTTTCATCAGGTGGCTGATTATTAAATAAGATGATGTCATCAAAACATCTGTATTCAACCCAAAACACAGCTGGACCTCAGAGATCCTTCTGATGCTGGTTTACAGCCGATGACCGTTATTTTACAACGTAAATGTTTCTCATCAGCTGCTGAATTGAAGATTTATTATTCAGGGACTTTGGTTCTAAAAATGTTTTTTGTCATTTCTCAACATAAAATATGGAAATTGTGTTGTTGGTGGTTTGGATGGTTTCCACTGCGGTAGTGTGTGTGTGTGTGTGTGTGTGTGTGTGTGGGGGGGGGGGGGTTGTCTCTACAAACACACATTTTAAAATCATCTCCATCCTCTGAACACACACACAGCTGGGAGGAGGTAACTTAGACTGAAGAAGTCATGGGCGGGGTCTAATTCCTGGAGTAGCAAAGAAAACAATTGGATTGATACGTGGTTTTTAGATGCAGAGTCCATCCAGCCGTCTCCACACACACACACACACACACACACACGACTCGGAGTTTAACGTTCTCCGGCGGTGAGATATTTATTGATTGTTTTTTCTTTTAATTTATTTTTTACGATGAGTTTTATTTATTGTCGGAGGACAAACACGGTTTTATTAGTTTGTACAGCGTTAAAGAGCTCGACGACACACACACAGACTTTAACACCACATGTGATCATATACCCAGGTGCATTCTGGGGTTTTTCTCCTGTCCATGTGAAATTAGATTTGTCTGATCTCTATTGGAAATAAATGGAACCAGAATATCCTCTCGATATTTTGGATCGTTCGCTGGTTTCACACGATGAGATCAAACCAGAGAACGATCCAATCGTAGATCATCGATGATCAGGTTTAGAATAATGGGACTCCTTCGCTGCACTGATCTCCCGTTGAAAATCTATGGGAGTTCCTTGACCCCGCCCCCTTTCGTTAAGCCCCTCCCACTCCTGACAGACTAGTCGAGCCGACAGCCAATCCCAGCGGGTTTCATTGTACCATAGCAACAGCAAAACCACTGGACTCCCTGAGCCTGAAGGGGAGTCAGATGTCTTTATTGTACCATAATATTATAATTATTATAATTATAATTACTATTATTAATATTATTATTCTGAGCCGGTGCTTCTCAGCTGCTGTGAAACCCTTTTCTGAACAAAGTCCAGGGTTTTGAATAACACCAGACTCCCAGAGGTCCCCGTTGGGGTCTCGTTTGGTCCCCGAGCTGCGGCTTGAGAAGCACCGCTCACACTGGATCTCGTGTCTTAGTTCAGGATGGGATTGTTCATTCAGGCGGCGCTTCAGGTGCTTCAGCTGTCAGATCGCGATGGCGTCACGACGTCGACCGCCTGTCATTGGCTGATCTAAACGTATACGTGATGACATCACAGTGCTCCATCGTGATGCAACAATGACGCGCCGCGATCCCGCCTCCCGCTGCACCTCGGCGCCGCCATGTCATTCACTCTGCCTGGAAAAACCCACGTCGCCTTTGATGCAGCGCTTTCCAGGATGTAGTCAGGGCCCATGTTTTGATACCATTTGCCATTGCCTTGTTTTTTTTATTTTATTTTTATTTTTGCTGAGTTAAAAATGTAATAATGATGATGAGGAGGAGGAATCTTCTTCATGTAATAGCCTGTGTCAGTTTTTATACCATTGCCATTGCCTTCTGCTGAGTTTGTATATTTGTGTGATTTCACTAAAGTGTAATGGAAAAGTTGGACTCAAGTTTCATTGTTTTTACTGTTCAGACTAATTACACCTCAGTTAACGAGTTAAAGTTGTTATTGAAGAAAAGAAGATCAATAAATAAGAGGTACTGTACCTTAAATAACAAAATATTTGAAGAAGTGAAGGAAACAGCTGTTTGTGAGGTGACTTTAAGTTTGGTGTCCAGCTGCCATCAAACGCTGACTAATTAATGAGAACAATGGTTCAGGCTTTGCAACGCTTATCAGCAACAAAAGAGCCGCGATCACAGGTTTCATTATCAGGAAATACACCTGATTAAGATACACCAGAGACAGACGGAATGAGAGAGAGGGAGAGACAGACAGCTTTGAGTGAAAAAATATATTTAAATTCATTCAGAGAATATTCAGCCTTCAACAATGAAACAGAAAAAGACGATTCATCGTTTTTTAGCGTTCACTTATCAACACAATCAATGATGAGAGCTTTACTATTATTTATCTCAGGAGCCTCAATATAAAGTAAAATATACACAGAATAAAATAATAGTTTTAGAGCTCCGTGTAAATTACTTCAGTTCATCAACACTTTTTCTTAGATTTTTGATTCTTCGTTCTCCGACGATTGAGAGAAAAACAGAAGATTTCTTCAAGAATTCAAGGAAACAGGTGAGTGACGGACAACGAGACCGGACAACGTGACCAGACAACGTGACCAGACAACGAGACCAGACAACGTGACCAGACAACGAGACCAGACAACGAGACCAGACAACGTGACCAGACAACGTGACCAGACAACGTGACCAGACAACGAGACCAGACAACGTGACCAGACAACGTGACCAGACAACGTGACCAGACAACGAGACCAGACAACGAGACCAGACAACGTGACCAGACAACGTGACCAGACAACGAGACCAGACAACGTGACCAGACAACGTGACCAGACAACGTGACCAGACAACGAGACCAGACAACGTGACCAGACAACGTGACCAGACAACGAGACCAGACAACGTGACCAGACAACGAGACCAGACAACGTGACCAGACAACGTGACCAGACAACGTGACCAGACAACGAGACCAGACAACGTGACCAGACAACGTGACCAGACAACGAGACCAGACAACGTGACCAGACAACGTGACCAGACAACGAGACCAGACAACGTGACCAGACAACGTGACCAGACAACGTGACCAGACAACGAGACCAGACAACGTGACCAGACAACGTGACCTGACAACGTGACCGGACAACGTGACCGGACAACGTGACCGGACAACGTGACCGGACAACGAGACCGGACAACGTGACCGGACAACGTGACCGGACAACGTGACCGAACAACGAGACCGGACAACGTGACCGGGCAACGAGACCGGGCAACGAGACCAGGCAACGAGACCAGGCAACGAGACCAGACAACGTGACCAGGCAACGAGACCAGGCAACGAGACCAGGCAACGAGACCAGGCAACGTGACCAGACAACGAGACCAGGCAACGAGACCAGGCAACGAGACCAGGCAACGTGACCAGGCAACGAGACCAGACAACGTGACCAGGCAACGAGACCAGGCAACGTGACGTGACCAAACAGGTGGGCGGGGCTAAGCGTTGCTTTATGTCTCGACTTGCAGCTTGTTAACATGACGAGTTTTGATTTGATTACACCTGTGTGTGTGTGTTGCTGTGTGTGTGTGTGTGAGAGAGACACCTGTAAATGCTGAGTACTCGGCTAGTTAACTGGCAGCACAGTCTGAGTCAGGCCTTTACACACACACACACACAGCCACTCTCCCAAATTAACCGTTAATCATAAACGGTAAAGAAACGGTGAGTCAGGGGTTCCTTCGTCTCGGCTCGAAACCTTATACTGAGAGACACACACTCACACACACAAATCAGTTCTTCAGTCAGCGTGGTTTTATTCTGTTTGTGGAGTCGAGAGATTTTTAGATGAAAATATTTTCTCTGTCATGTGATTAAATGGACTTTTAAATAATAATGAAGTCGACTCATCTGTTTGATGTTTGAGTCAGCAGAACTCTGTTCAAACCATATATATCTACATATTTATATATAGATATAGATAATATCTATATCTACAGTATATATAGATATATAATATCTATACAATATAGATATAAACTAAATTTATTCAACTCAAATTCAGTCAAAATCTCACTGATTAAATGATGTTAGAGGGACATGTTGAGGGGTACTCATCTTCTATAAGTAGAATGAAGTTATACAGATCAAACTAAAGAGGTCTCATCAAATACTCTTTAAAGGAAAACAGGAAGGTTCATCACACTGTTTTTAAACGTCTTATATCTTATTTTTATGTTCATGTATTTAAGAAGCTTTAACTGTTGTGAACCAACGATAAAGAACTTGAGTTTATAATTTATATACAGTAGGTTTCTATAATATACAACCACTGCATAGTAAACTATAGTATAATGAACTAAAGTACTGTGTTGATCTCTGATAGAATAAACAAACTGGTTCCACATAAATCGGTGTCAATATCATTAATGGAGACTATTAATAAATATGATGCGAGACGTCATTAAACAACTGTAACATGAAGTATTGAAATATAGATAAAAAATGTTTTTTTATTATATATCAGCAGATCAGTGAGTCGGTGAGGACCAGCTGATGTTTAATTGAATCTGATGACTCACTGATTGAAACTAAACCAAAATAGTTTTATTTTTAAGATAAGAATAAAATGTTCAGACTAAAACTACAAACCAGGATGAGATGACTAAATGTGATAGAAAACTAACGAGCACATGTTACAGCATAATGAGACTAACATAAGAATAATAGGTAATAAAATTAAAATCTCACTAAACACCAGAAGTCTGTTCTCTGACGTTGGAAACATTTCAACAATAAAGAGACACCAGCCATCCAGGGATTAGACCGCACCGAACCCCCTCTGAGACACAGTTAATGAGGCTCTGTTTGTTGGTGAGATGAAAATACCCACAATCCTACAGGAGAAAATGAACCGTTCCTCTCCAGAGATTAGACCGAACTGTTGGAGAAAAAAAAATGTCAATCTTAATTCTTATTATCACCATTTAATGAAGTTTTAAATATTATTTATGAATCTGAGACATCCCAGTGGATCAGACTATTCTCTGAGCTTCTAATAGCTCGCTGCCTCTAGAGATTAGACCTGACCGAGACTTGCTATTCATTAATGAGGATATTTAGGTCAACATAAACCATCTGGACCCACAACACACAAAAGGCCTCTCCTGTGAGATGACTGAGCCTGTTTCCAAGAGATAGATACGTCCCATTGGACCAGTCTATTCTCAGCCGGTGTCTGTAATGGGAACTGGCAACACTAGACACGGAGCAATGGATCAAAATAAAGTCTGCTGTCCAGAGAGTAAACCAGACCAAAGCTCACTCACCATACGGTGGAAACTTCAAGCCACCAGGGAGTCAAATTTAGGTACAGACTAATCCCTGGGCAGTTTGCTCCATGATGCTGAATGAATCCTTCTTGATCCTGAGCCTAAATACTTTGATCCAGATCTAATCTGAGATCTGAATAACTGTATCTAGAGTTTGTATAATTCAAAGATAAAGTACCCTAATCCAGGACTAATCTTGGATTACTCAAATTTAAATCTAATTTATGACACACGATTAATTTGCTGTAATTTAAAAATATATATAAAATGGAGATAAAATGGAGCCCACATATTAGAGTCTAGACTCTAGACTCTAGAGTCTAATCTAGGACTAATCCCCATCCTAAATCCTAATATACATCCTAAATACTCCGGAGTAGTTCCCAATACTCTAATCCAGAAATAAATCAGGATTAAGATACTCTGATCTACTGTAGATCTAATCCAGGACTCTAATTCAGGATTAGTCAGTGAACGAGATAATCTGATCGAGAACCAGTTTTAGGATAAAAAT
This sequence comes from Anarhichas minor, assembly GCF_050575085.1. Classification (NCBI taxonomy): domain Eukaryota; kingdom Metazoa; phylum Chordata; class Actinopteri; order Perciformes; family Anarhichadidae; genus Anarhichas; species Anarhichas minor. The sequence continues at coordinate 376,284 of NW_027466502.1, forward strand.
CCAAAATCCAGGATCTAAATCCTCTAATCTTGGTCTAATCCAGGACCCTTGTACTGTAATCCAGGATTAGATCGATGAGGTGGAGCATCTACAGATTATATTCATCATTAATTAATCTATATATTAGTCTATCAATCGATTGATTGTTTGGTTTAATAGTCAAAACCTCAACATTATTACTTATACATGAAATAACAAGTATTTTAAGAAAAAGCAGCAAATGAAGCAGGAAGCAAGAAACACTTTCAATGTTCTCATCCACTAATTGATTAATTGATGTGTTAATTATCGGACTAATTGATTGATGGACTAATGGTTTCAACTGTTTTAAGTTTCATAACGAAAGTTCATATTTTATAAACTCTTCACGTTTTCTAAAATTTTTATTTCTAAAGTTACTCAAGTGAAGTACAAGTACCTCAAATGTGTACTTAAGTACTGTACTGCAGAGTAAATTAACTTGTTATTTTTGTTTCCCATCAACTCTTGAAACAAACCAGCATAGAAACATAAAATCCTCAGACGAACGTCAACGTCAGCCTTCTTAAAGGTTAAAGGTCAAAGGTGACATCATCAGGAGAACAAACAGAGAGCTCCTAAATGTTGAGATGTCTCACTCTGAGCTAAACTTTTGGACTGAAAGAAAACCAACTAAATGTAGTTCTTCATGGCAGGTGCATGATGGGAAGTGAAGGTCTGCATTTTTCTAAGCTCTTCCTCCTGTTCATCGATTGGCCGAATATTAAAGTCATCTATGTGAATGTGGAGCAGAAACACACATACACACACACACACTCACACACACACACACACTCGTCTGTCCTATCGGCGGACCTCCAGCCAATTAGCTAATGGCTCGTTAAGGACGACGTCTATTAGAGCTTCTAATAAATTAATTAGGCAGAACGGGCGAGGATCCAATTGATCCGCTTCAGCTCTCCGATTGATCACATGGTGCCATCACCACGGCAACCACAAGGCAGAAACAATGACGAGGCTGAGTCAGCAGAACAGGACGAACTAGACATGTCCTCATAGTGTTGGTACAGGACATGTCCTCATAGTGTTGGTACAGGACAGGTCCTCATAGTGTTGGTTCAGGACAGGTCCTCATAGTGTTGGTACAGGACATGTCCTCATAGTGTTGGTTCAGGACAGGTCCTCATAGTGTTGGTACAGGACATGTCCTCATAGTGTTGGTACAGGACATGTCCTCATAGTGTTGGTACAGGACAGGTCCTCATAGTGTTGGTACAGGACATGTCCTCATAGTGTTAGTACAGGACAGGTCCTCATAGTGTTGGTACAGGACAGGTCCTCATAGTGTTGGTACAGGACATGTCCCCATAGTGTTGGTACAGGACAGGTCCTCATAGTGTTGGTACAGGACATGTCCTCATAGTGTTGGTACAGGACATGTCCTCATCGTGTTGGTACAGGACATGTCCTCATAGTGTTAGTACAGGACATGTCCCCATAGTGTTAGTACAGGACAGGTCCTCATAGTGTTGGTCCAGGACAGGTCCTCATAGTGTTGGTCCAGGACAGGTCCTCATAGTGTTGATACAGGACAGGTCCTCATAGTGTTGGTCCAGGACAGGTCCTCATAGTGTTGATACAGGACAGGTCCTCATAGTGTTGGTACAGGACAGGTCCTCATAGTGTTGGTCCAGGACAGGTCCTCATAGTGTTGGTACAGGACAGGTCCTCATAGTGTTGGTACAGGACATGTCCCCATAGTGTTGGTACAGGACAGGTCCTCATAGTGTTGGTACAGGACATGTCCTCATAGTGTTGGTACAGGACATGTCCTCATCGTGTTGGTACAGGACAGGTCCTCATAGTGTTAGTACAGGACATGTCCCCATAGTGTTAGTACAGGACAGGTCCTCATAGTGTTGGTCCAGGACAGGTCCTCATAGTGTTGGTCCAGGACAGGTCCTCATAGTGTTGATACAGGACAGGTCCTCATAGTGTTGGTCCAGGACAGGTCCTCATAGTGTTGGTACAGGACAGGTCCTCATAGTGTTGGTACAGGACAGGTCCTCATAGTGTTGGTCCAGGACAGGTCCTCATAGTGTTGGTACAGGACAGGCCCTCATAGTGTTGGTCCAGGACATGTCCTCATAGTGTTGGTCCAGGACAGGTCCTCATAGTGTTGGTACAGGACAGGTCCTCATAGTGTTGGTCCAGGACAGGTCCTCATAGTGTTGGTCCAGGACAGGTCCTCATAGTGTTGGTACAGGACAGGTCCTCATAGTGTTGGTCCAGGACAGGTCCTCATAGTGTTGGTACAGGACAGGTCCTCATAGTGTTGGTACAGGACAGGTCCTCATAGTGTTGGTACAGGACAGGTCTTCATAGTGTTGGTCCAGGACAGGTCCTCATAGTGTTGGTACAGGACAGGTCCTCATAGTGTTGGTACAGGACAGGTCCTCATAGTGTTGGTACAGGACAGGTCCTCATGGTGTTGGTACAGGACAGGTCCTCAGAGTGTTGGTACAGGACAGGTCCTCATAGTGTTGGTCCAGGACAGGTCCTCATAGTGTTGGTGCAGGACAGGTCCTCATTGTGTTGGTACAGGACAGGTCCTCATAGTGTTAGTACAGGACAGGTCCTCATAGTGTTGGTCCAGGACAGGTCCTCATAGTGTTGGTCCAGGACAGGTCCTCATAGTGTTGGTACAGGACAGGTCCTCATAGTGTTGGTACAGGACATGTCCTCATAGTGTTGGTACAGGACAGGTCCTCATAGTGTTGGTCCAGGACAGGTCCTCATAGTGTTGGTACAGCACAGGCCCTCATAGTGTTGGTCCAGGACATGTCCTCATAGTGTTGGTACAGGACAGGTCCTCATAGTGTTGGTCCAGGACAGGTCCTCATAGTGTTGGTACAGGACAGGTCCTCATAGTGTTGGTACAGGACATGTCCTAATAGTGTTGGTACAGGACAGGTCCTCATAGTGTTAGTACAGGACAGGTCCTCATAGTGTTGGTACAGGACAGGTCCTCATAGTGTTGGTACAGGACATGTCCCCATAGTGTTGGTACAGGACAGGTCCTCATAGTGTTGGTACAGGACATGTCCTCATAGTGTTGGTCCAGGACATGTCCTCATAGTGTTGGTACAGGACAGGTCCTCATAGTGTTAGTACAGGAAATGTCCCCATAGTGTTAGTACAGGACATGTCCTCATAGTGTTGGTCCAGGACAGGTCCTCATAGTGTTGGTACAGGACAGGTCCTCATAGTGTTGGTACAGGACAGGTCCTCATAGTGTTGGTCCAGGACAGGTCCTCATAGTGTTGGTACAGGACAGGCCCTCATAGTGTTGGTCCAGGACATGTCCTCATAGTGTTGGTCCAGGACAGGTCCTCATAGTGTTGGTACAGGACAGGTCCTCATAGTGTTGGTCCAGGACAGGTCCTCATAGTGTTGGTAGAGGACAGGTCCTCATAGTGTTGGTACAGGACATGTCCTAATAGTGTTGGTACAGGACAGGTCCTCATAGTGTTAGTACAGGACAGGTCCTCATAGTGTTGGTACAGGACAGGTCCTCATAGTGTTGGTACAGGACATGTCCCCATAGTGTTGGTACAGGACAGGTCCTCATAGTGTTGGTACAGGACATGTCCTCATAGTGTTGGTACAGGACATGTCCTCATAGTGTTGGTACAGGACAGGTCCTCATAGTGTTAGTACAGGAAATGTCCCCATAGTGTTAGTACAGGACAGGTCCTCATAGTGTTGGTCCAGGACAGGTCCTCATAGTGTTGGTCCAGGACAGGTACTCATAGTGTTGATACAGGACAGGTCCTCATAGTGTTGGTCCAGGACAGGTCCTCATAGTGTTGGTACAGGACAGGTCCTCATAGTGTTGGTACAGGACATGTCCTCATAGTGTTGGTCCAGGACAGGTCCTCATAGTGTTGGTACAGGACAGGTCCTCATAGTGTTGGTCCAGGACAGGTCCTCATAGTGTTGGAACAGGACAGGTCCTCATAGTGTTGGTACAGGACAGGTCCTCATAGTGTTGGTACAGGACAGGTCCTCATGGTGTTAGTACAGGACAGGTCCTTAGAGTGTTGGTACAGGACAGGTCCTCATAGTGTTGGTCCAGGACAGGTCCTCATAGTGTTGGTGCAGGACAGGTCCTCATTGTGTTGGTACAGGACAGGTCCTCATAGTGTTAGTACAGGACAGGTCGTCATCGTGTTGGTCCAGGACAGGTCGTCATCGTGTTGGTCCAGGACAGGTCCTCATAGTGTTGGTCCAGGACAGGTCCTCATAGTGTTGGTACAGGACATGTCCTCATAGTGTTGGTACAGGACAGGTCCTCATAGTGTTGGTACAGGACAGGTCCTCATAGTGTTGGTACAGGACATGTCCTCATAGTGTTGGTACAGGACAGGTCCTCATAGTGTTGGTACAGGACAGGTCTTCATAGTGTTGGTCCAGGACAGGTCCTCATAGTGTTGGTACAGGACATGTCCTCATAGTGTTGGTACAGGACAGGTCCTCATAGTGTTGGTCCAGGACAGGTCCTCATAGTGTTGGTACAGCACAGGCCCTCATAGTGTTGGTCCAGGACATGTCCTCATAGTGTTGGTACAGGACAGGTCCTCATAGTGTTGGTCCAGGACAGGTCCTCATAGTGTTGGTACAGGACAGGTCCTCATAGTGTTGGTACAGGACAGGTCCTCATAGTGTTGGTACAGGACATGTCCTCATAGTGTTGGTACAGGACAGGTCCTCATAGTGTTAGTACAGGACAGGTCCTCTTAGTGTTGGTACAGGACAGGTCCTCATAGTGTTGATACAGGACAGGTCCTCATAGTGTTGGTCCAGGACAGGTCCTCATAGTGTTGATACAGGACAGGTCCTCATAGTGTTGGTACAGGACAGGTCCTCATAGTGTTGGTCCAGGACAGGTCCTCATAGTGTTGGTCCAGGACAGGTCCTCATAGTGTTGGTACAGGACAGGTCCTCATAGTGTTGGTCCAGGACAGGTCCTCATAGTGTTGGTACAGGACAGGTCCTCATAGTGTTGGTACAGGACAGGTCCTCATAGTGTTGGTACAGGACAGGTCCTCATGGTGTTAGTACAGGACAGGTCCTTAGAGTGTTGGTACAGGACAGGTCCTCATAGTGTTGGTCCAGGACAGGTCCTCATAGTGTTGGTGCAGGACAGGTCCTCATTGTGTTGGTACAGGACAGGTCCTCATAGTGTTAGTACAGGACAGGTCGTCATCGTGTTGGTCCAGGACAGGTCCTCATAGTGTTGGTCCAGGACAGGTCCTCATAGTGTTGGTACAGGACATGTCCTCATAGTGTTGGTCCAGGACAGGTCCTCATAGTGTTGGTACAGGACAGGTCCTCATAGTGTTGGTACAGGACATGTCCTCATAGTGTTGGTACAGGACAGGTCCTCATAGTGTTGGTACAGGACAGGTCTTCATAGTGTTGGTCCAGGACAGGTCCTCATAGTGTTGGTACAGGACATGTCCTCATAGTGTTGGTACAGGACAGGTCCTCATAGTGTTGGTCCAGGACAGGTCCTCATAGTGTTGGTACAGCACAGGCCCTCATAGTGTTGGTCCAGGACATGTCCTCATAGTGTTGGTACAGGACAGGTCCTCATAGTGTTGGTCCAGGACAGGTCCTCATAGTGTTGGTACAGCACAGGCCCTCATAGTGTTGGTCCAGGACATGTCCTCATAGTGTTGGTACAGGACAGGTCCTCATAGTGTTGGTCCAGGACAGGTCCTCATAGTGTTGGTACAGGACAGGTCCTCATAGTGTTGGTACAGGACAGGTCCTCATAGTGTTGGTACAGGACATGTCCTCATAGTGTTGGTACAGGACAGGTCCTCATAGTGTTAGTACAGGACAGGTCCTCTTAGTGTTGGTACAGGACAGGTCCTCATAGTGTTGATACAGGACAGGTCCTCATAGTGTTGGTCCAGGACAGGTCCTCATAGTGTTGATACAGGACAGGTCCTCATAGTGTTGGTACAGGACAGGTCCTCATAGTGTTGGTCCAGGACAGGTCCTCATAGTGTTGGTCCAGGACAGGTCCTCATAGTGTTGGTACAGGACAGGTCCTCATAGTGTTGGTCCAGGACAGGTCCTCATAGTGTTGGTACAGGACAGGTCCTCATAGTGTTGGTACAGGACAGGTCCTCATAGTGTTGGTACAGGACAGGTCCTCATGGTGTTAGTACAGGACAGGTCCTTAGAGTGTTGGTACAGGACAGGTCCTCATAGTGTTGGTCCAGGACAGGTCCTCATAGTGTTGGTGCAGGACATGTCCTCATAGTGTTGGTACAGGACAGGTCCTCATAGTGTTGGTCCAGGACAGGTCCTCATAGTGTTGGTACAGGACAGGTCCTCATAGTGTTGGTACAGGACAGGTCCTCATAGTGTTGGTACAGGACATGTCCTCATAGTGTTGGTACAGGACAGGTCCTCATAGTGTTAGTACAGGACAGGTCCTCTTAGTGTTGGTACAGGACAGGTCCTCATAGTGTTGATACAGGACAGGTCCTCATAGTGTTGGTCCAGGACAGGTCCTCATAGTGTTGATACAGGACAGGTCCTCATAGTGTTGGTACAGGACAGGTCCTCATAGTGTTGGTCCAGGACAGGTCCTCATAGTGTTGGTCCAGGACAGGTCCTCATAGTGTTGGTACAGGACAGGTCCTCATAGTGTTGGTCCAGGACAGGTCCTCATAGTGTTGGTACAGGACAGGTCCTCATAGTGTTGGTACAGGACAGGTCCTCATAGTGTTGGTACAGGACAGGTCCTCATGGTGTTAGTACAGGACAGGTCCTTAGAGTGTTGGTACAGGACAGGTCCTCATAGTGTTGGTCCAGGACAGGTCCTCATAGTGTTGGTGCAGGACAGGTCCTCATTGTGTTGGTACAGGACAGGTCCTCATAGTGTTAGTACAGGACAGGTCGTCATCGTGTTGGTCCAGGACAGGTCCTCATAGTGTTGGTCCAGGACAGGTCCTCATAGTGTTGGTACAGGACATGTCCTCATAGTGTTGGTCCAGGACAGGTCCTCATAGTGTTGGTACAGGACAGGTCCTCATAGTGTTGGTACAGGACATGTCCTCATAGTGTTGGTACAGGACAGGTCCTCATAGTGTTGGTCCAGGACAGGTCCTCATAGTGTTGGTACAGCACAGGCCCTCATAGTGTTGGTCCAGGACATGTCCTCATAGTGTTGGTACAGGACAGGTCCTCATAGTGTTGGTCCAGGACAGGTCCTCATAGTGTTGGTACAGGACAGGTCCTCATAGTGTTGGTACAGGACAGGTCCTCATAGTGTTGGTACAGGACATGTCCTCATAGTGTTGGTACAGGACAGGTCCTCATAGTGTTAGTACAGGACAGGTCCTCTTAGTGTTGGTACAGGACATGTCCTCATAGTGTTAGTACAGGACATGTCCTCATAGTGTTAGTACAGGACAGGTCCTCATAGTGTTGGTCCAGGACAGGTCCTCATAGTGTTGATACAGGACAGGTCCTCATAGTGTTGGTCCAGGACAGGTCCTCATAGTGTTGATACAGGACAGGTCCTCATAGTGTTGGTACAGGACAGGTCCTCATAGTGTTGGTCCAGGACAGGTCCTCATAGTGTTGGTACAGGACAGGTCCTCATAGTGTTGGTACAGGACAGGTCCTCATAGTGTTGGTCCAGGACAGGTCCTCATAGTGTTGGTACAGGACAGGTCCTCATAGTGTTGGTACAGGACAGGTCCTCATAGTGTTGGTCCAGGACAGGTCCTCATAGTGTTGGTACAGGACAGGTCCTCATAGTGTTGGTACAGGACAGGTCCTCATAGTGTTGGTACAGGACAGGTCCTCATGGTGTTAGTACAGGACAGGTCCTTAGAGTGTTGGTACAGGACAGGTCCTCATAGTGTTGGTCCAGGACAGGTCCTCATAGTGTTGGTGCAGGACATGTCCTCATAGTGTTGGTCCAGGACAGGTCCTCATAGTGTTGGTACAGGACAGGTCCTCATAGTGTTGGTACAGGACATGTCCTCATAGTGTTGGTACAGGACAGGTCCTCATAGTGTTGGTACAGGACAGGTCTTCATAGTGTTGGTCCAGGACAGGTCCTCATAGTGTTGGTACAGGACATGTCCTCATAGTGTTGGTACAGGACAGGTCCTCATAGTGTTGGTCCAGGACAGGTCCTCATAGTGTTGGTACAGCACAGGCCCTCATAGTGTTGGTCCAGGACATGTCCTCATAGTGTTGGTACAGGACAGGTCCTCATAGTGTTGGTCCAGGACAGGTCCTCATAGTGTTGGTACAGGACAGGTCCTCATAGTGTTGGTACAGGACAGGTCCTCATAGTGTTGGTACAGGACATGTCCTCATAGTGTTGGTACAGGACAGGTCCTCATAGTGTTAGTACAGGACAGGTCCTCTTAGTGTTGGTACAGGACATGTCCTCATAGTGTTAGTACAGGACAAGTCCTCATAGTGTTAGTACAGGACAGGTCCTCATAGTGTTGGTCCAGGACAGGTCCTCATAGTGTTGGTACAGGACAGGTCCTCATAGTGTTGGTACAGGACAGGTCCTCATAGTGTTGGTACAGGACAGGTCCTCATGGTGTTAGTACAGGACAGGTCCTTAGAGTGTTGGTACAGGACAGGTCCTCATAGTGTTGGTCCAGGACAGGTCCTCATAGTGTTGGTGCAGGACAGGTCCTCATTGTGTTGGTACAGGACAGGTCCTCATAGTGTTAGTACAGGACAGGTCGTCATCGTGTTGGTCCAGGACAGGTCCTCATAGTGTTGGTCCAGGACAGGTCCTCATAGTGTTGGTACAGGACATGTCCTCATAGTGTTGGTACAGGACATGTCCTCATAGTGTTGGTACAGGACAGGTCCTCATAGTGTTAGTACAGGAAATGTCCCCATAGTGTTAGTACAGGACAGGTCCTCATAGTGTTGGTCCAGGACAGGTCCTCATAGTGTTGGTCCAGGACAGGTCCTCATAGTGTTGATACAGGACAGGTCCTCATAGTGTTGGTCCAGGACAGGTCCTCATAGTGTTGGTACAGGACAGGTCCTCATAGTGTTGGTACAGGACATGTCCCCATAGTGTTGGTACAGGACAGGTCCTCATAGTGTTGGTACAGGACATGGCCTCATAGTGTTGGTACAGGACAGGTCCTCATAGTGTTGGTACAGGACAGGTCCTCATAGTGTTGGTACAGGACAGGTCCTCATAGTGTTGGTACAGGACAGGTCCTCATAGTGTTGGTACAGGACAGGTCCTCATAGTGTTGGTCCAGGACAGGTCCTCATAGTGTTGGTACAGGACAGGTCCTCATAGTGTTGGTCCAGGACAGGTCCTCATAGTGTTGGTACAGGACAGGTCCTCATAGTGTTGGTCCAGGACAGGTCCTCATAGTGTTGGTCCAGGACAGGTCCTCATAGTGTTGGTACAGGACAGGTCCTCATAGTGTTGGTCCAGGACAGGTCCTCATAGTGTTGGTGCAGGACAGGTCCTCATTGTGTTGGTACAGGACAGGTCCTCATAGTGTTAGTACAGGACAGGTCGTCATCGTGTTGGTCCAGGACAGGTCCTCATAGTGTTGGTCCAGGACAGGTCCTCATAGTGTTGGTACAGGACATGTCCTCATAGTGTTGGTACAGGACAGGTCCTCATAGTGTTAGTACAGGAAATGTCCCCATAGTGTTAGTACAGGACAGGTCCTCATAGTGTTGGTCCAGGACAGGTCCTCATAGTGTTGGTCCAGGACAGGTCCTCATAGTGTTGATACAGGACAGGTCCTCATAGTGTTGGTCCAGGACAGGTCCTCATAGTGTTGGTACAGGACAGGTCCTCATAGTGTTGGTACAGGACATGTCCCCATAGTGTTGGTACAGGACAGGTCCTCATAGTGTTGGTACAGGACATGGCCTCATAGTGTTGGTACAGGACAGGTCCTCATAGTGTTGGTACAGGACAGGTCCTCATAGTGTTGGTACAGGACAGGTCCTCATAGTGTTGGTACAGGACAGGTCCTCATAGTGTTGGTACAGGACAGGTCCTCATAGTGTTGGTCCAGGACAGGTCCTCATAGTGTTGGTACAGGACAGGTCCTCATAGTGTTGGTCCAGGACAGGTCCTCATAGTGTTGGTACAGGACAGGTCCTCATAGTGTTGGTCCAGGACAGGTCCTCATAGTATTGGTCCAGGACAGGTCCTCATAGTGTTGGTACAGGACAGGTCCTCATAGTGTTGGTACAGGTCAGGTCCTCATAGTGTTGGTCCAGGACAGGTCCTCATAGTGTTGGTACAGGACAGGTCCTCATAGTGTTGGTCCAGAACAGGTCCTCATAGTGTTGGTGCAGGACAGGTCCTCATTGTGTTGGTACAGGACAGGTCCTCATAGTGTTAGTACAGGACAGGTCGTCATCGTGTTGGTCCAGGACAGGTCCTCATAGTGTTGGTACAGGACAGGTCCTCATAGTGTTGGTCCAGGACAGGTCCTCATAGTGTTGGTACAGGACATGGCCTCATAGTGTTGGTACAGGACAGGTCCTCATAGTGTTGGTACAGGACAGGTCCTCATAGTGTTGGTACAGGACAGGTCCTCATAGTGTTGGTACAGGACATGTCCTCATAGTGTTGGTACAGGACAGGTCCTCATAGTGTTAGTACAGGACAGGTCCTCTTAGTGTTGGTACAGGACAGGTCCTCATAGTGTTGATACAGGACAGGTCCTCATAGTGTTGGTCCAGGACAGGTCCTCATAGTGTTGATACAGGACAGGTCCTCATAGTGTTGGTACAGGACAGGTCCTCATAGTGTTGGTCCAGGACAGGTCCTCATAGTGTTGGTCCAGGACAGGTCCTCATAGTGTTGGTACAGGACAGGTCCTCATAGTGTTGGTCCAGGACAGGTCCTCATAGTGTTGGTACAGGACAGGTCCTCATAGTGTTGGTACAGGACAGGTCCTCATAGTGTTGGTACAGGACAGGTCCTCATGGTGTTAGTACAGGACAGGTCCTTAGAGTGTTGGTACAGGACAGGTCCTCATAGTGTTGGTCCAGGACAGGTCCTCATAGTGTTGGTGCAGGACAGGTCCTCATTGTGTTGGTACAGGACAGGTCCTCATAGTGTTAGTACAGGACAGGTCGTCATCGTGTTGGTCCAGGACAGGTCCTCATAGTGTTGGTCCAGGACAGGTCCTCATAGTGTTGGTACAGGACATGTCCTCATAGTGTTGGTCCAGGACAGGTCCTCATAGTGTTGGTACAGGACAGGTCCTCATAGTGTTGGTACAGGACATGTCCTCATAGTGTTGGTACAGGACAGGTCCTCATAGTGTTGGTACAGGACAGGTCTTCATAGTGTTGGTCCAGGACAGGTCCTCATAGTGTTGGTACAGGACATGTCCTCATAGTGTTGGTACAGGACAGGTCCTCATAGTGTTGGTCCAGGACAGGTCCTCATAGTGTTGGTACAGCACAGGCCCTCATAGTGTTGGTCCAGGACATGTCCTCATAGTGTTGGTACAGGACAGGTCCTCATAGTGTTGGTCCAGGACAGGTCCTCATAGTGTTGGTACAGGACAGGTCCTCATAGTGTTGGTACAGGACAGGTCCTCATAGTGTTGGTACAGGACATGTCCTCATAGTGTTGGTACAGGACAGGTCCTCATAGTGTTAGTACAGGACAGGTCCTCTTAGTGTTGGTACAGGACATGTCCTCATAGTGTTAGTACAGGACATGTCCTCATAGTGTTAGTACAGGACAGGTCCTCATAGTGTTGGTCCAGGACAGGTCCTCATAGTGTTGATACAGGACAGGTCCTCATAGTGTTGGTCCAGGACAGGTCCTCATAGTGTTGATACAGGACAGGTCCTCATAGTGTTGGTACAGGACAGGTCCTCATAGTGTTGGTCCAGGACACGTCCTCATAGTGTTGGTACAGGACAGGTCCTCATAGTGTTGGTACAGGACAGGTCCTCATAGTGTTGGTCCAGGACAGGTCCTCATAGTGTTGGTACAGGACAGGTCCTCATAGTGTTGGTACAGGACAGGTCCTCATAGTGTTGGTCCAGGACAGGTCCTCATAGTGTTGGTACAGGACAGGTCCTCATAGTGTTGGTACAGGACAGGTCCTCATAGTGTTGGTACAGGACAGGTCCTCATGGTGTTAGTACAGGACAGGTCCTTAGAGTGTTGGTACAGGACAGGTCCTCATAGTGTTGGTCCAGGACAGGTCCTCATAGTGTTGGTGCAGGACATGTCCTCATAGTGTTGGTCCAGGACAGGTCCTCATAGTGTTGGTACAGGACAGGTCCTCATAGTGTTGGTACAGGACATGTCCTCATAGTGTTGGTACAGGACAGGTCCTCATAGTGTTGGTACAGGACAGGTCTTCATAGTGTTGGTCCAGGACAGGTCCTCATAGTGTTGGTACAGGACATGTCCTCATAGTGTTGGTACAGGACAGGTCCTCATAGTGTTGGTCCAGGACAGGTCCTCATAGTGTTGGTACAGCACAGGCCCTCATAGTGTTGGTCCAGGACATGTCCTCATAGTGTTGGTACAGGACAGGTCCTCATAGTGTTGGTCCAGGACAGGTCCTCATAGTGTTGGTACAGGACAGGTCCTCATAGTGTTGGTACAGGACATGTCCTCATAGTGTTGGTACAGGACAGGTCCTCATAGTGTTAGTACAGGACAGGTCCTCTTAGTGTTGGTACAGGACATGTCCTCATAGTGTTAGTACAGGACAAGTCCTCATAGTGTTAGTACAGGACAGGTCCTCATAGTGTTGGTCCAGGACAGGTCCTCATAGTGTTGGTACAGGACAGGTCCTCATAATGTTGGTACAGGACAGGTCCTCATAGTGTTGGTACAGGACAGGTCCTCATGGTGTTAGTACAGGACAGGTCCTTAGAGTGTTGGTACAGGACAGGTCCTCATAGTGTTGGTCCAGGACAGGTCCTCATAGTGTTGGTGCAGGACAGGTCCTCATTGTGTTGGTACAGGACAGGTCCTCATAGTGTTAGTACAGGACAGGTCGTCATCGTGTTGGTCCAGGACAGGTCCTCATAGTGTTGGTCCAGGACAGGTCCTCATAGTGTTGGTACAGGACATGTCCTCATAGTGTTGGTACAGGACATGTCCTCATAGTGTTGGTACAGGACAGGTCCTCATAGTGTTAGTACAGGAAATGTCCCCATAGTGTTAGTACAGGACAGGTCCTCATAGTGTTGGTCCAGGACAGGTCCTCATAGTGTTGGTCCAGGACAGGTCCTCATAGTGTTGATACAGGACAGGTCCTCATAGTGTTGGTCCAGGACAGGTCCTCATAGTGTTGGTACAGGACAGGTCCTCATAGTGTTGGTACAGGACATGTCCCCATAGTGTTGGTACAGGACAGGTCCTCATAGTGTTGGTACAGGACAGGTCCTCATAGTGTTGGTCCAGGACAGGTCCTCATAGTGTTGGTACAGGACAGGTCCTCATAGTGTTGGTCCAGGACAGGTCCTCATAGTGTTGGTACAGGACAGGTCCTCATAGTGTTGGTCCAGGACAGGTCCTCATAGTGTTGGTCCAGGACAGGTCCTCATAGTGTTGGTACAGGACAGGTCCTCATAGTGTTGGTACAGGTCAGGTCCTCATAGTGTTGGTCCAGGACAGGTCCTCATAGTGTTGGTACAGGACAGGTCCTCATAGTGTTGGTCCAGAACAGGTCCTCATAGTGTTGGTGCAGGACAGGTCCTCATTGTGTTGGTACAGGACAGGTCCTCATAGTGTTAGTACAGGACAGGTCGTCATCGTGTTGGTCCAGGACAGGTCCTCATAGTGTTGGTACAGGACAGGTCCTCATAGTGTTGGTCCAGGACAGGTCCTCATAGTGTTGGTACAGGACATGGCCTCATAGTGTTGGTACAGGACAGGTCCTCATAGTGTTGGTACAGGACAGGTCCTCATAGTGTTGGTACAGGACAGGTCCTCATAGTGTTGGTACAGGACAGGTCCTCATAGTGTTGGTACAGGACAGGTCCTCATAGTGTTGGTCCAGGACAGGTTCTCATAGTGTTGGTACAGGACAGGTCCTCATAGTGTTGGTACAGGACAGGTCCTCATAGTGTTGGTACAGGACAGGTCCTCATAGTGTTGGTCCAGGACAGGTCCTCATAGTGTTGGTACAGGACAGGTCCTCATAGTGTTGGTACAGGACAGGTCCTCATAGTGTTGGTCCAGGACAGGTCCTCATAGTGTTGGTACAGGACAGGTCCTCATAGTGTTGGTACAGGACAGGTCCTCATAGTGTTGGTACAGGACAGGTCCTCATAGTGTTGGTCCAGGACAGGTCCTCATAGTGTTGGTACAGGAAAGGTCCTCATAGTGTTGGTACAGAACAGGTCCTCATGGTGTTAGTACAGGACAGGTCCTTAGAGTGTTGGTACAGGACAGGTCCTCATAGTGTTGGTCCAGGACAGGTCCTCATAGTGTTGGTGCAGGACAGGTCCTCATTGTGTTGGTACAGGACAGGTCCTCATAGTGTTGGTACAGGACAGGTCGTCATCGTGTTGGTCCAGGACAGGTCCTCATAGTGTTGGTACAGGACAGGTCCTCATAGTGTTGGTCCAGGACATGTCCTCATAGTGTTGGTACAGGACATGTCCCCATAGTGTTGGTACAGGACAGGTCCTCATAGTGTTGGTACAGGACATGTCCTCATAGTGTTGGTACAGGACATGTCCTCATAGTGTTGGTACAGGACAGGTCATCATAGTGTTAGTACAGGACATGTCCCCATAGTGTTAGTACAGGACAGGTCCTCATAGTGTTGGTCCAGGACAGGTCCTCATAGTGTTGGTCCAGGACAGGTCCTCATAGTGTTGGTACAGGACAGGTCCTCATAGTGTTGGTACAGGACAGGTCCTCTTAGTGTTGGTACAGGACATGTCCTCATAGTGTTAGTACAGGACATGTCCTCATAGTGTTAGTACAGGACAGGTCCTCATAGTGTTGGTACAGGACAGGTCCTCATAGTGTTGGTACAGGACATGTCCTCATAGTGTTGGTACAGGACAGGTCCTCATAGTGTTAGTACAGGAAATGTCCCCATAGTGTTAGTACAGGACAGGTCCTCATAGTGTTGGTCCAGGACAGGTCCTCATAGTGTTGGTCCAGGACAGGTCCTCATAGTGTTGATACAGGACAGGTCCTCATAGTGTTGGTCCAGGACAGGTCCTCATAGTGTTGGTACAGGACAGGTCCTCATAGTGTTGGTACAGGACATGTCCCCATAGTGTTGGTACAGGACAGGTCCTCATAGTGTTGGTACAGGACATGTCCTCATAGTGTTGGTACAGGACATGTCCTCATAGTGTTGGTACAGGACAGGTCGTCATAGTGTTAGTACAGGACATGTCCCCATAGTGTTAGTACAGGACAGGTCCTCATAGTGTTGGTCCAGGACAGGTCCTCATAGTGTTGGTCCAGGACAGGTCCTCATAGTGTTGATACAGGACAGGTCCTCATAGTGTTGGTCCAGGACAGGTCCTCATAGTGTTGGTACAGGACAGGTCCTCATAGTGTTGATACAGGACATGTCCCCATAGTGTTAGTACAGGACAGATCCTCATAGTGTTGGTCCAGGACAGGTCCTCATAGTGTTGGTACAGGACATGTCCCCATAGTGTTGGTACAGGACAGGTCCTCATAGTGTTGGTACAGGACATGTCCTCATAGTGTTGGTACAGGACATGTCCTCATAGTGTTGGTACAGGACAGGTCCTCATAGTGTTAGTACAGGACATGTCCCCATAGTGTTAGTACAGGACAGGTCCTCATAGTGTTGGTCCAGGACAGGTCCTCATAGTGTTGGTCCAGGACAGGTCCTCATAGTGTTGATACAGGACAGGTCCTCATAGTGTTGGTCCAGGACAGGTCCTCATAGTGTTGGTCCAGGACAGGTCCTCATAGTGTTGATACAGGACAGGTCCTCATAGTGTTGGTCCAGGACAGGTCCTCATAGTGTTGGTACAGGACAGGTCCTCATAGTGTTGGTACAGGACATGTCCCCATAGTGTTGGTACAGGACAGGTCCTCATAGTGTTGGTACAGGACATGTCCTCATAGTGTTGGTACAGGACATGTCCTCATAGTGTTGGTACAGGACATGTCCTCATAGTGTTAGTACAGGACATGTCCCCATAGTGTTAGTACAGGACAGGTCCTCATAGTGTTGGTCCAGGACAGGTCCTCATAGTGTTGGTCCAGGACAGGTCCTCATAGTGTTGATACAGGACAGGTCCTCATAGTGTTGGTCCAGGACAGGTCCTCATAGTGTTGGTACAGGACAGGTCCTCATAGTGTTGGTACAGGACAGGTCCTCATAGTGTTGGTACAGGACAGGTCCTCATAGTGTTGGTACAGGACAGGCCCTCATAGTGTTGGTCCAGGACAGGTCCTCATAGTGTTGGTACAGGACATGTCCTCATAGTGTTGGTACAGGACATGTCCTCATAGTGTTGGTACAGGACAGGTCCTCATAGTGTTAGTACATGAAATGTCCCCATAGTGTTAGTACAGGACAGGTCCTCATAGTGTTGGTCCAGGACAGGTCCTCATAGTGTTGGTCCAGGACAGGTCCTCATAGTGTTGATACAGGACAGGTCCTCATAGTGTTGGTCCAGGACAGGTCCTCATAGTGTTGGTACAGGACAGGTCCTCATAGTGTTGGTACAGGACATGTCCCCATAGTGTTGGTACAGGACAGGTCCTCATAGTGTTGGTACAGGACATGTCCTCATAGTGTTGGTACAGGACATGTCCTCATAGTGTTGGTACAGGACAGGTCCTCATAGTGTTAGTACAGGACATGTCCCCATAGTGTTAGTACAGGACAGGTCCTCATAGTGTTGGTCCAGGACAGGTCCTCATAGTGTTGGTCCAGGACAGGTCCTCATAGTGTTGGTACAGGACAGGTCCTCATAGTGTTAGTACAGGACATGTCCCCATAGTGTTAGTACAGGACAGATCCTCATAGTGTTGGTCCAGGACAGGTCCTCATAGTGTTGGTCCAGGACAGGTCCTCATAGTGTTGATACAGGACAGGTCCTCATAGTGTTGGTCCAGGACAGGTCCTCATAGTGTTGGTACAGGACAGGTCCTCATAGTGTTGGTACAGGACAGGTCCTCATAGTGTTGGTACAGGACAGGTCCTCATAGTGTTGGTACAGGACAGGCCCTCATAGTGTTGGTCCAGGACAGGTCCTCATAGTGTTGGTACAGGACAGGTCCTCATAGTGTTGGTACAGGACAGGTCCTCATAGTGTTGGTCCAGGACAGGTCCTCATAGTGTTGGTACAGGACAGGTCCTCATAGTGTTGGTACAGGACAGGTCCTCATAGTGTTAGTACAGGACATGTCCCCATAGTGTTAGTACAGGACAGGTCCTCATAGTGTTGGTCCAGGACAGGTCCTCATAGTGTTGGTCCAGGACAGGTCCTCATAGTGTTGATACAGGACAGGTCCTCATAGTGTTGGTCCAGGACAGGTCCTCATAGTGTTGGTACAGGACAGGTCCTCATAGTGTTGGTACAGGACAGGTCCTCATAGTGTTGGTACAGGACAGGTCCTCATAGTGTTGGTACAGGACAGGCCCTCATAGTGTTGGTCCAGGACAGGTCCTCATAGTGTTGGTACAGGACATGTCCTCATAGTGTTGGTACAGGACAGGTCCTCATAGTGTTAGTACAGGAAATGTCCCCATAGTGTTAGTACAGTACAGGTCCTCATAGTGTTGGTCCAGGACAGGTCCTCATAGTGTTGGTCCAGGACAGGTCCTCATAGTGTTGATACAGGACAGGTCCTCATAGTGTTGGTCCAGGACAGGTCCTCATAGTGTTGGTACAGGACAGGTCCTCATAGTGTTGGTACAGGACATGTCCCCATAGTGTTGGTACAGGACAGGTCCTCATAGTGTTGGTACAGGACATGTCCTCATAGTGTTGGTACAGGACATGTCCTCATAGTGTTGGTACAGGACAGGTCCTCATAGTGTTAGTACAGGACATGTCCCCATAGTGTTAGTACAGGACAGGTCCTCATAGTGTTGGTCCAGGACAGGTCCTCATAGTGTTGGTCCAGGACAGGTCCTCATAGTGTTGATACAGGACAGGTCCTCATAGTGTTGGTCCAGGACAGGTCCTCATAGTGTTGGTACAGGACAGGTCCTCATAGTGTTAGTACAGGACATGTCCCCATAGTGTTAGTACAGGACACATCCTCATAGTCTTGGTCCAGGACAGGTCCTCATAGTGTTGGTCCAGGACAGGTCCTCATAGTGTTGATACAGGACAGGTCCTCATAGTGTTGGTACAGGACAGGCCCTCATAGTGTTGGTCCAGGACAGGTCCTCATAGTGTTGGTACAGGACAGGTCCTCATAGTGTTGGTACAGGACAGGTCCTCATAGTGTTGGTCCAGGACAGGTCCTCATAGTGTTGGTACAGGACAGGTCCTCATAGTGTTGGTACAGGACAGGTCCTCATAGTGTTGGTACAGGACAGGTCCTCATAGTGTTGGTACAGGACAGGTCCTCATAGTGTTAGTACAGGACAGGTCCTCATAGTGTTGGTACAGGACAGGTCCTCATAGTGTTGGTACAGGACAGGTCCTCATAGTGTTGGTACAGGACAGGCCCTCATAGTGTTGGTCCAGGACAGGTCCTCATAGTGTTGGTACAGGACAGGTCCTCATAGTGTTGGTACAGGACAGGTCCTCATAGTGTTGGTCCAGGACAGGTCCTCATAGTGTTGGTACAGGACAGGTCCTCATAGTGTTGGTACAGGACAGGTCCTCATAGTGTTAGTACAGGACATGTCCCCATAGTGTTAGTACAGGACAGGTCCTCATAGTGTTGGTCCAGGACAGGTCCTCATAGTGTTGGTCCAGGACAGGTCCTCATAGTGTTGATACAGGACAGGTCCTCATAGTGTTGGTCCAGGACAGGTCCTCATAGTGTTGGTACAGGACAGGTCCTTATAGTGTTGGTACAGGACAGGTCCTCATAGTGTTGGTACAGGACAGGTCCTCATAGTGTTGGTACAGGACAGGCCCTCATAGTGTTGGTCCAGGACAGGTCCTCATAGTGTTGGTACAGGACATGTCCTCATAGTGTTGGTACAGGACAGGTCCTCATAGTGTTAGTACAGGAAATGTCCCCATAGTGTTAGTACAGTACAGGTCCTCATAGTGTTGGTCCAGGACAGGTCCTCATAGTGTTGGTCCAGGACAGGTCCTCATAGTGTTGATACAGGACAGGTCCTCATAGTGTTGGTCCAGGACAGGTCCTCATAGTGTTGGTACAGGACAGGTCCTCATAGTGTTGGTACAGGACATGTCCCCATAGTGTTGGTACAGGACAGGTCCTCATAGTGTTGGTACAGGACATGTCCTCATAGTGTTGGTACAGGACATGTCCTCATAGTGTTGGTACAGGACAGGTCCTCATAGTGTTAGTACAGGACATGTCCCCATAGTGTTAGTACAGGACAGGTCCTCATAGTGTTGGTCCAGGACAGGTCCTCATAGTGTTGGTCCAGGACAGGTCCTCATAGTGTTGATACAGGACAGGTCCTCATAGTGTTGGTCCAGGACAGGTCCTCATAGTGTTGGTACAGGACAGGTCCTCATAGTGTTAGTACAGGACATGTCCCCATAGTGTTAGTACAGGACAGATCCTCATAGTCTTGGTCCAGGACAGGTCCTCATAGTGTTGGTCCAGGACAGGTCCTCATAGTGTTGATACAGGACAGGTCCTCATAGTGTTGGTACAGGACAGGCCCTCATAGTGTTGGTCCAGGACAGGTCCTCATAGTGTTGGTACAGGACAGGTCCTCATAGTGTTGGTACAGGACAGGTCCTCATAGTGTTGGTCCAGGACAGGTCCTCATAGTGTTGGTACAGGACAGGTCCTCATAGTGTTGGTACAGGACAGGTCCTCATAGTGTTGGTACAGGACAGGTCCTCATAGTGTTGGTACAGGACAGGTCCTCATAGTGTTAGTACAGGACAGGTCCTCATAGTGTTGGTACAGGACAGGTCCTCATAGTGTTGGTACAGGACATGTCCCCATAGTGTTGGTACAGGACAGGTCCTCATAGTGTTGGTACAGGACATGTCCTCATAGTGTTGGTACAGGACAGGTCCTCATAGTGTTGGTACAGGACAGGTCCTCATAGTGTTAGTACAGGAAATGTCCCCATAGTGTTAGTACAGGACAGGTCCTCATAGTGTTGGTCCAGGACAGGTCCTCATAGTGTTGGTCCAGGACAGGTCCTCATAGTGTTGATACAGGACAGGTCCTCATAGTGTTGGTCCAGGACAGGTCCTCATAGTGTTGGTACAGGACAGGTCCTCATAGTGTTGGTACAGGACATGTCCCCATAGTGTTGGTACAGGACAGGTCCTCATAGTGTTGGTACAGGACATGTTCTCATAGTGTTGGTACAGGACATGTCCTCATAGTGTTGGTACAGGACAGGTCCTCATAGTGTTAGTACAGGACATGTCTCCATAGTGTTAGTACAGGACAGGTCCTCATAGTGTTGGTCCAGGACAGGTCCTCATAGTGTTGATACAGGACAGGTCCTCATAGTGTTGGTCCAGGACAGGTCCTCATAGTGTTGGTACAGGACAGGTCCTCATAGTGTTGGTACAGGACAGGTCCTCATAGTGTTGGTACAGGACAGGTCCTCATAGTGTTGGTACAGGACAGGTCCTCATAGTGTTGGTACAGGACATGTCCTCATAGTGTTGGTCCAGGACAGGTCCTCATAGTGTTGGTCCAGGACAGGTCCTCATAGTGTTGATACAGGACAGGTCCTCATAGTGTTGGTCCAGGACAGGTCCTCATAGTGTTGGTACAGGACAGGTCCTCATAGTGTTGGTCCAGGACAGGTCCTCATAGTGTTGGTACAGGACAGGTCCTCATAGTGTTGGTACAGGACAGGTCCTCATGGTGTTAGTACAGGACAGGTCCTCATAGTGTTGGTACAGGACAGGTCTTCATAGTGTTGGTCCAGGACAGGTCCTCATAGTGTTGGTGCAGGACAGGTCCTCATAGTGTTGGTACAGGACAGGTCCTCACAAACATCGAGGAACAAGAACACACACACACACACACACAAACAAAGCGTACCAGCCTCCTGAGGAACCCAGTGGAACAGTTTTTTCCTCTGGTGTTTGAACGCAGCTCCATCAATAGAAGCTTCAGCTCTCTGTAGTCCAGTGGGCCTGATGCCATGAAAATAATGAGACTTTATGGGCAACAGTCCCAGAGTTAAATCACACACACACACACACACACACACACACACACACACACACACACACACACACACACACACACACACACACACACACACACACACACACAAGACATACACATGCACACACACGCACACACTCTTCACAAGTCATTGCTCTCAATGTGTGTCTGTGTTGTTGTTTTGTTGCTGATAAAACTACAACTACAACTACAACTGAAAACATATAACGCGATTTGATCGACATTTATTTTTTCCAAAAAACGAACTTTAGATGATAATACTTCTATACTTTATATACTAATACCTTTATACTTTATATACTAATACCTTTATACTTTATATACTAATACCTTTATACTTTATATACTAATACTTCTATACTTTATATGCTAATACTTCTATACTTTATATACTAATACTTCGATACTTTATATGCTAATACTTCTATACTTTATATACTAATACTTCTATACTTTAGATGATAATACTTCTATACTTTATATACTAATACTTCTATACTTTAGATGATAATACTTCTATACTTTAGATTATAATACTTTTATACTTTATATACTAATACTTCTATACTTTAGATTATAATACTTCTGTACTTTATATACTAATACTTTTATACTTTAGTTGATAATACTTCTATACTTTATATACTAATACTTCTATACTTTAGATGATAATACTTCTATACTTTATATACTAATACTTCTATACTTTAGATGATAATATTTCTGTTTTTTCCACATTGTTTTATGACAGAAGAGGTCGAGTTGGTGGAATGACATCATCGTTCAGTTTGATGGTGAGGTCATCGAGCAGATTGTACTGATGGAGGCAGACATAGAATATTCTATTACAGTGTCTGTGCGTGTCTGTGTGTTTGTGTCTGTGTGTCTGGTGTATGTGTGTGTGTGTGTCTGTGAGTGTGTGTGTGTGTGTGTTTGTGTTTGTCTGTGTGTGTTTGTGTTTGTGTCTGTGTGTATGTGTCTGTGTGTGTTTGTGTGCGTGTGTGCGTGTGTCTGTGTGTCTGTGTGTGTGTCTGTGTGTCTATGTTTGTATGTGTGTGTGTATGTGTGTGCGTGTGTCTGTGTGTCTAGTGTATGTGTGTGTGAGTGTGTGCTTGTATCTGTGTGTCTGTGTCTGTGTGTGTGTGTGTGTGTGTCTGTGCGTGTGTCTGTGTGTCTAGTGTATGTGTGTGTGTGTGTGAGTGTGTGCGTGTGTCTGTGTGCGCGTGTGTCTAGTGTATGTGTGTGTGTGAGTGTGTGCTTGTGTCTGTGTGTCTGTGTCTGTGTGTGCGTGTGTGTGTCTGTGTGTGTGAGTGTGTGTGAGTGTGTGCGTGTCTGTGTGTGTGTGTCTGTGTGCACGTGTGTCTAGTGTATGTGTGTGTGTGAGTGTGTGCTTGTGTCTGTGTGTCTGTGTCTGTGTGTGCGTGTGTGTGTCTGTGTGTGTGAGTGTGTGAGTGTGTGAGTGTGTGCTTGTGTCTGTGTGTCTGTGTGTGTGTGTGCGTGTGTGTGTGTGTGTGTGTCTGTGTGTGTGTGTGAGTGTGTGAGTGTGTGTGTGTGTGTGTCTGTGTGTGTGAGTGTGTGTGTCCTCTCATCATTAATACATGTCGTCATTTCCACTGAGTGTTTCTGACCTTCACGTCTCTTTAACAGCTTTTCATGTTAAAACCAAAACCCTTCAGAATCAGACCGGCTCTGATCAATAAGACCGATCAGACCTTCTTCTTCTTCTTCTTCTTCTTCTTCTTCTTCTTCTTCTTCTTCTTCTTCTTCTTCATCACTTCTCCTTCTTCTTGGTCCCTCAGTAGATGAAACTGTGTTAAACCGCCCGGCAACAGACCAGCAGCTTCTGGATCATTTATGATTGGCTGTCAGCCGGTCACATGACGTCATCTGGTTACTGCAGACAGAGAGAAACCTCTTTAAAATGTTTTTATATGACGAGTGTCTGTCTGTCTGTCCTTCACTGTCTTCTTCATGTGCTCCACTTTAAACTTAAATTAAATATATATATATATATATATATATATATATATATATATATATATATATATATATATATATATATATATATATATATATATATATATATATATATATATGTATTATTATTATTCAAAAAGTATTCAATAAATATAAATGACTATAAAATTAAAACCCAAAAATGTAAAAAATAAAATCTTATTTCACACTGAAATATATAATAATAAATCAGAAAGCTGATGTTTTAACGCTGAGTGAAACTTTAATAATCAATAATCAACTCTTCTGAACACAATGAAAACAAAGTATCTCCATTTTTGTGATTTGTGTTGAATAATAATTTAAAGAAATGTTGCATTAAAGGCAAAACAAAAATAAC
>NW_027466502.1:405000-412500 GCF_050575085.1 Anarhichas minor
TTTCTCTGACTTTATTTAACATTGTACTGTTAGAAAATCATGGTTTCGGTGATCGACGCTTCCCCCTTTTGAAGTAGGACGGGCACGCGCAATTATCCTGATCCTGATCGTCTGGTTCCAATTAACGAGACTGTTTGAGAGGATCAGCCTTGGAGAAACCAGATAGCCTGATGTCAATCATCTCGTTAATTTAGGCTGTTAACAGGACATTTGATCGACTTAGTTGAACCACGTACGAGGAACGGGGCCCAGGTGAGTCTTTAGTGTAAACAGGTGAGTCTTCCACTCATCGTCCTCACAGACTGTTTAAAAGACATCGTCATGGTAACGTCTCTCATTGGTTTGTGGACGTTTTGAAGCCTCGAGTTCAGAGATTTGGCCGTCGCCATCTTGTTTTCATGACAACCAGTGAACAGGAAGTGACCATATCTGGACTGAGGAGGAGTGACATAGAGACGCCGTATACGTCTGAACGTTGAAGAAGACTTGAAACTAGAGATTGAGACCATAAACTCATGTTTACAATGTTTACTGAGGTAATAAATCAAGAGAGAAGTAGAGTCATTTTCTCATAGACTTCTATATGAGAAGCCTGGATGGCGCTCCATTCCATGTAGCTCGTAAGTCGACCTAATTCTTGGTTGTGAAAGCCAATCACCGTTCAGTCTGTAACCACAAATCAACCAGGAAGTGTCCGCTGCGGCCAATCGGTGCTCGTATCGCAACCAAGACTCAACCAAGAATCAACCAAGAATTGACCAATCGGCGTCTTCGAGCTCGCGAACACTCACGGTGAATGACGAGGACGACCGAAGATGATTATATTCGGCGGTGGAGGACGAGCCGCCTGATTCTTTTTCATCTTAACAACATTTCGAAAGTAAGTCAATCCTTTATAGCTACTGTCAATATAAATGAATTGAGATATATCGATATTTGAATGAATGACCCGTGGCTCGGTAACTCTTTACTAACGATGAAACGCGTCCTAACGAACGTCACCTGTCATCACTGTATTACATTACAGATAGCGATTTTAGTACTCAGGATACTTAGCTGGTCTAACGTTACTGATATTACGTTTGTGTCGGGTTACTTTAACGTTAACTAACAGAGTTAACAAACTAACCCGCTTGTTGATTACCGTAGCGAGCTAACGTTAAGTGGGACTGTCCGCCATTACTGTTATTTTACTTTTCTTTTTATGTATTCATTCATTTACAATAAAGTAATGTTACATACAGCATGACAAGACCTACATTAAAATGAAACGGTACTCTTGTTTGTGAGTCGTAACCTTTACAATAACGTAACAACGTTACTGGACACCTGTTAGTAACGTTCATTTCATTACTACTCGATTACAATTCAGTAACAAATATTGTGCTTTTTACTCCACTACATGTAATTAATAACTTCAGTTACCTGTTACTTTGAAGATCGAGGATACAAAAAAGCTCAGTTTATATATATATATATATATATATATATATATATATATATATATATATATATATATATATATATATATATATATATATATATATATATATATATATATATTGCATTATAGATACATTGTTAAAGATTAAACTACCTTGATTAGTTGGTTGCTGCAACAGTCACACAGTGGTTAGTATATGAGCATGCTTCATATACTAATATTTTATGCAGAGCATGTTTTCTGCATCGCTTCCATTAGTCAGTTTTGCATTCCAGCTGTAATCTGTTTTCATAACATGATGGCTGGCTCAACACATGAAATGAAAATCTAAATGAAGAATCTATTTTACAAAAGCAAGCATACATAAGAGGGTGTGATCTATTGCTGTGTCATGATCACATAGCAATTGATCACTCTTGTGTATTACTGCTTAAAGGTACAATGTGTGTAGCATTATGTGGGATATATTAGTAGAAATGAACATAACTATGTTGTCAGTGTATTATCACATAGTTATTTTTTTAATTAGTGTTTTCATTCACTTAGAATGAGCCCTTCATATCTACATTGATACGTAGATGTGAAGGCCCCGTGACAACAGTCTTGGAAGAAGAGGAGTGAGCGGAGCGGTATTCAGTTGTTTACAATCTGTTTATTAATATTGGTTGTTTTATGTTTTCCCAGGTTCAGCAGGCGTGGCAGGGCACTTGAAAAAAACATGTTGCAGCAGGGTATCCCAGCTCCAGATGCACCCTCAGCAGGACCAGAGAAGCTTCCTGCGGCTCTGCAGAAAGGGCCATCTCTGCATTCTGGCAGTTTGGCCTTCCCCTTCTTTTTCCCATCTATGGGGCTTCCTGTAGTGCCTGGACCCTCACAGATGATGTTTTTCCACTCCCCCAACCCCAGTTTACCTTCAGCTGTGCCACCTTCAACTCACACATCCAGTCAAGCTGTTCCTTACAGTACTCAACAGTACAGGAAAAGAAGAAAAGAGATGGAGCAAAGTGGAACCGTCAAGAGAAAGTACGTGAAGAAGACAGACGTGATCCTTTCCACGTTTGGGGGCGACTGTGGCTAAGTGGATAGCAGGGCTGTCTTTCAATCAGAGGATTGGGGTTTCAATCCCCGGCTCCGCTCTGCTAGTCGCATGTCGATGTGTCCTTGAGCAAGACACTTAACCCCAAAATTGCTCCCGTAGTTGTGCCTACGGTGTAGAAATGTGATAGAATCTGAATTGTAAGTCGCTTTGGATAAAAGCTGTAATGTAATATACAACCAGAGGAGTTGCCCCCTGGTGGACACTAGAGAGAATGCAGCTTTAACACATGAAGCTTTGGAGAACTTTAAAGAACCAGAGGTTGTCTCCTGGTTTAGTGCATATACATATATATATACATATATATATGTACATATATACGTATATATACATGCACTTACAGTACATTCACACATGAACATGACTTCACACTTACCACCATGCAGTGCGTGTGTGCGTGTGTGTGATCTCCATGATGAATTCATCTCTACACCCTACTTGGCTGCTTTTTTATAAAAATTGCACTTTTATCCAGTTTTCCATTGGCCCCGCGCATAAAATGCCATCAGCCAATCAGGTGTATTGCTGCCTCTGTCTGACTCTGCTCCGCACGGCGACCGGGACGAAAACCTTTTAACAGGTTTAATGTGTGATTTAGGACGAAGAAGGGAGGGGGGGAGGAGAGGAGAGAGGCGGGGGATGAGTAGAAGAAGAAGAAAACATAAAAACAGAGACAGAGAGGGAGATAAAATGTCTTTATGAGCATTGACGTTTTTATGAGGAAGACAGAAACTGTGTGTGTGTGTTTGTCTTCCTGTCTTTATGGGGTCTTATGGTCTTATGGGACAGAAACAGTGTGCTGATTAAAGTCTGTATTTAAAGGTGACGTTCAAATCTTCGTGTTCAGACTCAAACCAGCAGTGAATGTTTAAAAGTGTCCTGATATCATTGAACGCCTCACCTCACCATTTAATCACACAATCCCACATAAAAAATACTCACTAGAGCGCCAGATGTGGATTCATCCACCGCTGAAAATAGTCCCAGACAAGGTCAAACCCCCCCAACGGGTGTGAAATAAAGTTTTACTGACGATGGTTCTCCTCCAATATTCAGTAGAACATGTGTTTCTAGTCTCTGATCTCTGATCATGTTTCATTGTAAACAACCAATCAGTGTTTAAAGCAACAGGAGGAGAGCTAGTAACGTTAGCAGCACCGCTAACGGCTAACCAACAGGAGGAGAGCTAGTAACGTTAGCAGCACTGCTAACGGCTAACCAACAGGAGGAGAGCTAGTAACGTTAGCAGCACCGCTAACGGCTAATCAACAGGAGGAGAGCTAGTAACGTTAGCAGCACCGCTAACAGCTAATCAACAGGAGGAGAGCTAGTAACGTTAGCAGCACCGCTAACGGCTAATCAACAGGAGGAGAGCTAGTAACGTTAGCAGCACCGCTAACGGCTAATCAACAGGAGGAGAGCTAGTAACGTTAGCAGCACCGCTAACGGCTAATCAACAGGAGGAGAGCTAGTAACGTTAGCAGCACCGCTAACGGCTAACCAACGGAGGTTCACTTCAGTTACATGATGATGCCTTCAGGCTCTGCTCAGTGAACATGAGTACTGGCTGAAGGTACATTATAACGTTATCATGATGTGTTCACATGTCATCTGTAAAATGTAGTTTTGGTGATAAACTAGAATAAATCCAGTAGTTTGAAGGAGATGTTTTCACATGAATATAAAATAAAGTTAAACAGCTCATAATTCATCTCTAATATCTAACTTCCTAACACGAGCTCTAAGGTCATTATTATACTTCATTAACACTAATAATGGCAAAAAAAGTAGAATAACACCAAAAAGATTTAAACCTTTAAATCTGAATGACCATCAATATTCTGTACATAATCAATAATTTACTGTGGAAACAAAACCAGTCTGACCAGTAACCAGAGAGAGAGAGAGAGAGAGAATCTAGAGAATCTAGATGTTATATTAATGTTTTTGTGTATTAATATTATTGTGTATTGATATAATTGTATCAGCGGCCGCCCGCCGCTCCCCTGCGACCGGTGGACGGACCTGCCACAGCGCCGAGCGCCACACCGGGTCAGGTGGAGCCGGGTCCCCTCGCCTCGGACAGGCCCTCACGCTATGCCCCTCCTCACCGCAACCGAAACATTTCATCGCTGACGATGTTGCGAAAATCACGTAATCATAATCATCTACTTTAACGTGGAAGCGGAGGTTGAGCTCCTCGTTCCGGTTGTTAAGTATCATATACAGGTGTCTGCGGTGAGACACCACGTGCTTCAGCAACTGAGACTTACATCCAGACAAGATCTTCTTGATCGGTGACACCACCTTTCCGTGTCTGGAGAGTTCTCTGCTGAGAAACTCGTCAGTGATGAAAGGAGGGACGTTAGACAAGATTGCATCAGCGGCAACACCTGAACAAACATATCATTAACCGTGAGGCCTGTCTCGATGACTCGGTTCACCTTCTCCACCTGGTCCAGGAAAATGACCACGGCGTTGTTCATCCGAGCGGCCAATTTTACGCTGCTGTGTCCGACCATCTCCCCCACAGCCAGCCCAATGTCCTCCATGCTGCACGGGAAGCCGGCGCTGATCTTAATGCCATGCTTTCGCGTGAGCCCCAGGGGCGTCGTTAGGCCTATTTTAGGGGGGCTGAAGCCCCCCTAACGCGTGCAAACACGCCACTCCCCTTGGGGCTAAGCACCCCCTTTCTTTGAATCCTAGAAACGCCCCTGAGTGGGACAAACTTTCTCTATTTACCATGGCGTCTTAGGACGCCGACCGGCGAGACACCGGCAGGAGAAAAAACACCAAACAAATACCCAAACTCCCCAAAAAAGATTAGCCTTAATCTTAAAGTGAAGAACCAACTAATAAACCACATTAAAGTAATACACATACACTAGGGAAAAGAAAATAAAGGTCGAAACACCCACTCGCTCAGCGACTCACTCACACACGCTCACTCCCAGCATGCACCGAGAGAGAGAGAGAGAGAGAGTGAGAGAGAGAGAGACAGAGGGAGAGACAGAGAGAGAGAGAGCGAGACAGAGAGAGAGAGACAGAGAGAGAGAGAGAAAGACAGAGAGAGACAGACAGAGTGAGAGAGAGAGCAGATTCGTATTGGTTCGTGGAGAATCAGTGAGAGTGAGATGTCTTCGTTTTCTTCCTCCTCTCTGAGTCTCACTCACAGTTCAGTTGAAGCGCAGAGATATCTTTTATTAGACAATGTCTCCCTCTGCTGGTCACAGGAGAGAACTGTGTAAAGGAGAGTAGATAGAGAGAGATACGCTCCTCCCATCTGCCTCGGTGTATCCAGTCACGTGTCGGGATCGGGGGACGAGCCAGCGTAAAAAAAAAACGGAAACCGGAAGCGTTTAAGACCAGGAAGCCAAGCACACTAGCAGGCTAACAGCTGTGAACGGAGCGGACTGAAGTGCTTAAAGCTCAACACACCAGCGCGTGCACCAAGTTTGTGTTTTCGGGATTTTTCTCAGGTGAGTCTCACCTGCAGACTTATAAGTATTGAATATAACAAAACCAGCAAGTAGACGGAGCCTACGAGCTAACTCCAGGAGATACATGGTGACGAAGTCCAGTTAGCATGCTAAGCTAGTTCACGTCCTCACAACGAAACTTTTCCCAACAATTACACGTTAACGAGGTTTCTGTTCCGAGATAAATAAGGTTGTTTCCAGCAAATAGACGAGCCCTTATTCACATGTAACACAGATGGTGTTTAGCTCGTTTTAACACAAGTTTAGTGACGATTGTTGTGAGATTTTAAGTGTTTCATGTGATATTTAGCTTTCGACAATCAGCTGTTTTTAATGTGAAAGATATTCAGTGTTTCTATACGGTGACGTCACCAGCGTGACTCAGCCCCCCCCCCCCCCCCACACACACACACAAGTTATTTATTTGTGATCAATGTGCACAACAGTGAAGCAGTGCTGATCATTACATATGTTTAAATGTTAAATCATTGGTATCAATATAACATATATTTGTGGTTTACAGCAGCGAAATTAATAAACTTCATTTAATCATGAATGTAGAAAAAGTATTTGTGTAGTTAGACGTTATAAATCTATGTTAACGTGTGAATGAAGAGAAACTAACATTTCATATTTAGAGTTGAGAAGTATTTAAACATGGAACTAAATTAAAGGAGTAACTTCTGTTTGAGTTGCTTCAGCTTTATGATCATAATATCCTTTATTTATATGAAAAACAAGTTTACAAACCGTTTCACAGACATAAACAGAACAATTAAACTAAATACTATAAACACTGTACAGACATTTTGCATGTCTTTATTCACGGTTCTTATGCAACAAAACACAAAAGCTAATCAGTTGTATGTGAAAACCTTCGTGGCAATAAACTTTATTCTGATGGACATAAATAGAAGAGATGTAAAAATAAAACATTAAGTTAGTTAATGTTAAGGAGTCAGAATATTAGAAACACTTTAAATATGACGTGCCTAAGCTGAGACGAGTCATTGAACTCATCATCTGTCCGTCTGTCTTGTGTCATTCTGCTTTTTCTTTGTTTTCTGTTTAGTGAATATTTCTGGGTTTTGGAATATTAATATTCTATGAATGGAGGAAATATTCATCACAAACCGTTTTTATTGCCTCGTAGTAGTTTATGATTGTGTTGGTGATGAACTGGTGGAAAACAAACCGTCTTCACGCTGACTGGACGTCCGTCTGAGAGCCTCCGATCGTCCTCTCAGCTTCTTAATGTTCGTATCAGTTGAGTGCGTCGGGTGTTTTGTATGTAACTTGTTTCTGTATCTCTTCTATTATTTATGTTGTAACACATGAGGAAGAATAGATAAAGGATCTCTTATTGTGGTAATTAGTTTAACTACTTCACTCAACAGCGAGATGAATTGTTGGTTTCATCTCCAGATTTGAGTCTCTGTGTTTAAAGTCCTGGTTCTGTGTCGTCTCTTCAGGAGTCAGGA
>NW_027466502.1:420000-442500 GCF_050575085.1 Anarhichas minor
CAGTGTGGTTGTTGTGTTCGGCCTGCAGGGGGCAGCAGTGCTCAGCTGTAACAGAAGGACTCCAGCGTTTAGACTGAGCCCTTTTTACAGACTGGCTCAGAGGAAGATATAAATATATAGACGCAGCACAAGTTAGTGGAAACACTGAAGCACCGTCAGCTGATCGCATTATTTCAGGCTTGTGACGTAACTGGCGGACATATGTGGAACCGAGAGGAAGAAACTGTTCATAATGATGTGAACCTCCAGCTGATCAGAAGAGTTCTCTCTCTGAGATCTGTTCTTCCTCAGAGCCTCTTCATCATCATCATCGCACTGTCGTTTATTCTGACTCTCTACAGCAACATGCGGATTCATCCGCCGCTGAAAATACTCCAACAAAAATAAGATCTCTATTTCCTGTTGGTTTGATCAAATCTAACTGGTTAAACTATAGATCTGTGTTTTTAAAGTTTGAGGTCTTCAAGTAGGAACCAATGGGCCACAGACAGGAAGTGAGTAACAGGTTTGTGTTCACATGAAACGTGACGCGTTAAACATGCCGGTCAGCGGTGAGATGCTCCTTCTGACGTTGAGTCACAGCTGGTCGTCTCTGGTCCCTCAGAGCTGCAAGAGACTAAAGTATGTTGATCAGCAGTCCGTCTACTAACTTCACCTTATTTACGCCGAGATGGCGTTATGTTAGCATAGCCTAGCCTAGCATTGATCGATCCAAGCTCCATTCACAAAACATTTCAACGGTTGTTTGCGTTTCGTCTTGCAGACCGTTTACACATCTGCATTGTTTCGTCTTTTCAGTTTATCTTGGGTTCCTACGCTGAGCTACGTGGCTCCGCCCCTTCGCTGTGTTCAGTCTGCAGGTTCTTCAGGAACACGTCGGGCTGTACGAACACTTCTCACTAAACTTCATTGATCATTGTAAAGCTCATCAACTTTCTGTCTTTACTTGAATACTATAAAAAAACTAAACGGTCAAAATCAGCAGATTTTCATCTTTCCATTGGTCCTTGAACACATCATGTGACGAATGCTTCAGTCAAAAAATAAATCAAACCAAGCTTCACATCGTGATATTTCATAAAAACATTTTATTCAGGGGAGAGGAGAGGGGGGGGAGAGGAGTCTGCACTAAAGACATGTTCTCGTTCTCTCTACTTCTAGTCATCATGGTTCTGTTTCTATAGAGGAGCAGGACTTTTATTTTGAAAATCAAGAGCACAGAGAGAAGAAGACCCTAAACATGCTTTGAGTTCAGAAGGTATATGTAAAGATGATGTAGTTGTGTAGCTTCCCGTCTGGTTCGTGTCTCTGACTCGTCGTCTTCGTGTGTTATTTGTTCTCAGGTTGCTCCGTCGTCTCGCCACTCTGCTCTCCCAGCAGGCCACACTCATGGCCTCCAACGAGGCCTTCAAGAGGCAGGCGGAGGGAGCCAGCACCGCCGCCAAGAAGTACATGGAGGACAACGAGCTGCTGCAGGAGGTGGGACACAGTCTCTCACGCACGCACACACACACACAGTCTCTCTGTTGTAATCTGACCTGTTCGTCCGGGGTGAAAAGATCACCAAGTCCTCTGCTGCTAAAAGGAGAATTTGCCTCATCTGCATGTGACACACGCTCAGTCACACACACACACACACACACGCTCAGTCACACACACACACACACGCTCAGTCACACACACACACGCTCAGTCACACACACACACGCTCAGTCACACACACACACGCTCAGTCACACACACACACACACACACACACGCTCAGTCACACACACACACACACACACGCTCAGTCACACACACACACGCTCAGTCACACACACACACACACGCTCAGTCACACACACACACACACGCTCAGTCACACACACACACGCTCAGTCACACACGCTCAGTCACACACACACACGCTCAGTCACACACACACACGCTCAGTCACACACACACACACACACACACACGCTCAGTCACACACACACACACACACACGCTCAGTCACACACACACACGCTCAGTCACACACACACACACACGCTCAGTCACACACACACACACACGCTCAGTCACACACACACACGCTCAGTCACACACGCTCAGTCACACACACACACACGCTCAGTCACACACACACACACACGCTCAGTCACACACACACACACACACGCTCAGTCACACACACACACACACGCTCAGTCACACACACACACACACGCTCAGTCACACACACACACACACACGCTCAGTCACACACACACACACACACGCTCAGTCACACACACACACACACGCTCAGTCACACACACACACGCTCAGTCACACACACACACGCTCAGTCACACACACACGCTCAGTCACACACACGCTCAGTCACACACACACACACACACGCTCAGTCACACACACACACACACGCTCAGTCACACACACACACACACGCTCAGTCACACACACACACACACGCTCAGTCACACACACACACACGCTCAGTCACACACACACACGCTCAGTCACACACACACACACGCTCAGTCACACACACACACGCTCAGTCACACACACACACACACGCTCAGTCACACACACACACGCTCAGTCACACACACACACACACGCTCAGTCACACACACACGCTCAGTCACACACACACGCTCAGTCACACACACACGCTCAGTCACACACACACACACACGCTCAGTCACACACACACACACACGCTCAGTCACACACACACACACACGCTCAGTCACACACACACACACACGCTCAGTCACACACACACACACACGCTCAGTCACACACACACACACACGCTCAGTCACACACACACACGCTCAGTCACACACACACACGCTCAGTCACACACACACACGCTCAGTCACACACACACACGCTCAGTCACACACACACACACGCTCAGTCACACACACACACGCTCAGTCACACACACACACACGCTCAGTCACACACACACACACGCTCAGTCACACACACACACACACGCTCAGTCACACACACACACACACACGCTCAGTCACACTCACACACACGCTCAGTCACACACACACACACACACGCTCAGTCACACACACACACACACACGCTCAGTCACACACACGCTCAGTCACACACACACACACGCTCAGTCACACACACACACGCTCAGTCACACACACACACACACACGCTCAGTCACACACACACACACACACACGCTCAGTCACACACACACACACACACGCTCAGTCACACACACACACACACACACGCTCAGTCACACACACACACACACACACACGCTCAGTCACACACACACACACACACACGCTCAGTCACACACACACACACACACACGCTCAGTCACACACACACGCTCAGTCACACACACACACACACACACGCTCAGTCACACACACACGCTCAGTCACACACACACACACGCTCAGTCACACACACACACACGCTCAGTCACACACACACACACGCTCTCTCTCTCACACACACACACGCTCTCTCTCTCACACACACACACGCTCTCTCTCTCACACACACACACGCTCTCTCTCTCACACACACACACGCTCTCTCTCTCACACACACACACGCTCTCTCACACACACACACACACACATGATGATCAGTGATTATTAACACAAGACGAAGGAAACAGTTTAAAAGTGAAAATAGGCCTAAAGTGTTAATGTGGCTTTAACTATAATAATAATAATAACTTGTGTTAGTTTAACTCTCATGATGTCATGTGGACGACTCACTGCCAGCCAATGAGAGAGCAGCAGGATAAACGGCTG
The DNA here is from genome assembly GCF_050575085.1 of Anarhichas minor. NCBI lineage: Eukaryota > Metazoa > Chordata > Actinopteri > Perciformes > Anarhichadidae > Anarhichas > Anarhichas minor. The sequence goes on from NW_027466502.1 coordinate 423,807, forward strand.
TCGTTTGGTAACACCTGCTCACCAAACACAGACCGACTTCATGACTTCTTCTTCTGCTCCTCTGCACATTTTCTTCTTCATGTGATTAGAGACGTAACGTATTGTTCTTTAGGCTGATTGTTGAGCAGCAGTTGGTGTGAATATAAGATGATTCATTAATCATAAACTCAGTTAAAACAGTTAAACATCTTAACCCTCAATAAACTGACTAAACATTTAGATTTAAACTTCACTAAACGTCTTCAGAGCGTCTGAGCGTTGTCATGACGTCACGTTTACAAGAACACGTTGTGTTACATGAAAATCAGAATTTTATGACTTTTCACCAAACGGTTAAAATAGTGTTTTATTTTGTGTTTACTGATTATTGTTTTTATTTATTTTTGTGCCACATCAGTGGATTCTTTTGAAGTACGATCCTACAAAATATTTCACAAAAGTCTCGGAGAATGAAGGGATTCTGGAAGTAGATGAGATATGTATTTATCTATATACACAGTGTATACATTTATACAGATATACATACAGTATATAAATGAAAGGACCCAGGCACTATGTCAGGATCTACAGCAGAGGTAGCCAACACGGTCCCTGCGGGCACCCTGTCGCCCGCAGGGACCGTGTGAGTCGCCCGCAAGGCATGTTCTAAAAATAGCACTAGTCACCATGGAGCTCCGTCTAAAAATTGTAGTTTCTGTTCTTTTTGAATCAAAAACGCTTGCATTCATGTAGATTTTAAAAGGAAGAGGCCGCCGCACCGCACTAGGTTTTCAGGTTCCGAATGGCGGGCGCTTCCCGTTGGCACCGGACGCACCGCCGCGATCGCACACCGTCGTCAGGTCCGTCAGTCCTCGGGGCAACAACTCGTGGGTGGCGGGGGTAGAGGCGAGGCAACGCAGTACGATCGAAAAGGCCCAGACTAGAGGTTTGAACGCAGGCGACCAAAGACGCTTGCGTGCCTCGGAGGGTTGGATCCCCCCTTCAGCTATAGACGAGACTTTTTACTAGTTTCTTCGTGGAGAAAAAGGTACCAAAAAAAAAGCTGGTGACTACAGACTACAGGCCGTCATGCAGGCTTCATTGCGCAATGCAAAGTTGACCCAGATTTCCCCAAATGTGGTGATTAGTACTAATGTAATAGGATTAATTTAAAAATGTGAGTTGATTTTTATCTTACATAACTGATCATTTGTAGAAACAAATATATATATTTTTTTTTTAAAGAAGTGATCATTTTTACAAAAATATAACTGGTGCGATTTTGAACAAAATACACAATCATTGTTAATTATTGTGAGGAATAATTAACATTGACATGTGATCACACTCTTCACATATATTATTATTATTATTATTAAAAGCTGATCTGTGCAACTTTGTATCAAACAAGTAGCCCTTCGTACTGCTTGGTACCCTTGAAGTAGTTCTCAGTTTAAAAAAGGTTGGTGACCCCTGATCTACAGTATTTAAAACCGACTTTACAAAGTGCTTTGTCACACAAATATAATAACAATAATCATGTTTCAACACTAAAGGCTTTGAAACATTCCTGTGGATTTAAAGGAACACAGCGAGTAAATAAAGACGGAGACTCAGAATGTAAAACGTGTTTTTGTGTTTCGTGTTTGAACAGAAACTTCGTGACGCCGGAGTCGAGCTGCCGGAGGAAAGAAAGAAAAGAGCCGGACCTCAGGAGGAGAACAAGACTCTGAAGGAGGAGGTGAAGACCCTGAAGGAGGAGCTGGACAACTCCAAGAAAGGTAGGGGAGGAGGAGGAGGAGGAGGAGGGGTGCTGCTAACGTTACTAGCTCTCCTCCTGTTGGTTAGCCGTTAGCGGTGCTGCTAACGTTACTAGCTCTCCTCCTGTTGCTTTAAACACTGATTGGTTGTTTACAATGAAACATGATCAGAGACTAGAAACACATGTTCTACTGAATATTGGAGGAGAACCATCGTCGGTTAAATCAATAAAAGTACAAGTACCTCAAAGTAGTACTTATGAGCAGTACTCTGGTAAATGTACTGTGTTCATGTTCTGCAGCTCTGCAGAAGTCGGACAGCGACGTTCGTGCGATGAAGAAACAAGCTGAGAATCTGATGGTGGAGTACGACAGACTGCTGGAGGAACACAGCAAGCTGCTGGTAAAACACACACACACACACACACACACACACACACACACACACACAGTATACGTGTGTGGACATTAGAGAGAATGCAGCTTTAACACATGAAGCTTTGGAGAACTTTAAAGAAGCGGAGGTTGTTGTCTGGTAGCAACAGTGAGGCCCATTTACACAGTTAATAATAATAATATAGGATGTCCTCGAACATGAGTTGCTGTCAGACTTAATTTCCAGATATATCGCCTTATATTTGGTTTAATCGGGTATTTTTAGAGTTCTGTTCAACTGTTGGATGAGCAGCTGGTCCACCTTAAATCTGCCTGACAGGACACACACACACACACACAGTTACATAACACATCCAGAAATACACACACGTGCTCGTACAGTCATGTACGTGATATGAGGACCAGGTTTTATGTTGGATCAGGTACCAGGTTCAAAACAGAACTGGATTCTCAGAGCTCTGAGTCTTCAATTAGAAAAGAAAGAAATTCATTTTTTTAATCCAGCGCTTAAAGGGCCAGTGTTTGGGATCAGCGCCATCTAGTGGTGAGACTGCAGACTGACTCCAAAGCTTCATGTGTTAAAGCTGCATTCTCTCTAGTGTCCACCAGGGGGCGACTCCTCTGGTTGTATAGAAGTCTATGAGAAAATGACTCTACTTCTCTCTTGATTTATTACCTCAGTAAACATTGTAAACATGAGTTTATGGTCTCAATCTCTAGTTTCAAGTCTTCTTCAATACAGCATGATGTTCATTTAGTACATTATGGTCCATTTAGAGTCAAACAGACCATAAAGCAGGGGATGCTTTAGGGCGGGGCTACACAGTGATTGACAGGTCTCTACCAGAGACGTATACGGCGTCTCTACGTCACTCCTCCAGATATGGTCACTTCCTGTTCACTGGTTGAGAAAAAACAAGATGGCGACGGAGAAAATGCTGAACTTGAGGCTTCAAAACATCCACAAACCAACGACTACTTCTGTGAGGATGACGAGAGTTAAAAGCGACCAATCACAGAGCCCCCTGCAGCCTCATCGTGCGTGTTTTTACCGCCCTGTTCTCTGTGTGCAGGCGACTAGCGACAAGAAATCCGACTGAGACGAACGAAGACGGATTCCCAGCTTCTCTCTTCTTCTTCATCTTCATCATCGTCACCAGCGATGTCACGTCTCTTTTTTCTGGATCAGCTGACGTTGTGGATTTGGTTGTTCTACGTGGTTAAATGATAAAATGTCTTCTGACTGTCGGAGCTTCAAGAGAAGATCGTCGGTTGTTTGTGAAACTGTTTTTTTTTTTCTTTTCTGTGAAACATGAAATCTGATCGTTTTATTCCAAAGATCTGAGGTCCAACGTTTATAAGACTCAAACTAGAGTTTAAATATTCCACATCAAGGGTTCTGTTTCCTGAACTGACGACGGTTTGATGAATGTTTACTTTGTACGAGTTCAGCTGTTCATCAGGTAACTTAACGTCTAAATAAAAGGTTATGAACTCGGCAGACTTTCAGATTCTTTAGTTCTTCTTCATCCCAACAAACACAGTTCATCTTTTAGTACTTAAGGTTTCATCACTTTGTTGTTTGAAGAGTCGGTTGTTTGTTTGAAGTCTTTAAAGAGAAACTTGACTTCCTGTTCATTTCTTCATCATGACGTCACAAACGCAAACGATTCATTTAAATCACTTTATTTCATGTTCTTGATTGTTTCTGACACTGAACGTTCATTTATTATTCTGTTTTTTTGTTTCTCAGATGTTCAGACAAATGTTTTATGATGAAATATAAACTTTTAGGTAAAATGTTAAACAGACCAAACTCATGATATTAATGTATTTAAACACGCGACGGAAACTTCTGTGGTTTTTATTTTCTCGTGTTTTGAAGACAGTTAACTTGTGTTAAACTCTATAGAGGGCGCTGCTCAGGTGCATCATGGGATCATGTGTTCAGGTGCATCATGGGATGTCTGAGGTGAACTGTATCTGGACTATGAAGTGATGAAATAAACCTCTACAGGTATCTTATTTCTGTCTGTTACATCTACCGAAAAAAAACACTAGAAGAAGAAGGTGTCCACAGGTACGGAAGTTAAAGAGTGCCGTCCTCCAGTGATCGTTTATATATAATATATTTATATATATCAGTGGCGGGCGGTGCATGTTATACCTGGGCCTTCACTGCTGTCCTGCAGCTGAAACACAGCTACGGTTATTTGTTTCATGTAAAAATGAAGCCAACACCCATAAATACACTAACTGCAGAGAAGATGCCGAGAGTGCGTCTCCTCTCTCTGACTGCTGCATGAGGCTGCTGTGAGAGTAGCCGCCTGTGAGTGCTTTGGGGCGGCGGAGGGGCAGCACCCGCTGCTCGTTCACCACAGTAACTGTAGAACGTACGTCCTTTAATGCCACAAAAGTCTCCAACAACACCAGAACAAGTCTCTAGATTTGTCACCAGTAGCTTTTGACAGAAAAAGTCTCCATGAGGGTTCAGAAAGTCACCAGATTTAGCGAGAAAGTCGCCAAGTTGGCAACACTGGCACCGGCTAAATATGTCCCCAGAGCAACATAGGACGTAACAATAGTTCCTATCACATATAAAACCAAACAAAAATCTATCTTCATAAAAACGAGTTGTACAAATAATAATATATAAACAAGCATATTAAAGCTGCTGCAGATGTAAAAACAAACGCATTTAACTTACCAGAGCTGCTGTTCACTATTTAAAGACAAAGTCCTCCTTTCTTTAACAAAGAGTTTAATCTCACGGTTGTTCAGTACATCCGTGTGTTTTAGTTCCAGTAAGAAGTCCTTCTCCATTCATGTAGTGAAGACAGTCGAGCCTCCCCAGTTGTATTTCTTGAAGATGTTTTAATGCGTTTGAGGCTGAAAATGTCCGCTCCACAGAGGCAGCAGATATTGGCATTGTCACCGCCCAACATGTCACGCTAGCCCACTGACCAATCACGTACTTGTAGGCCAGCTAGCAGCTCTGACACGCATTTAACCACAGGCCTGTTGTGACTCATATCTCCTTAAAGAAGTATTGATCAGTCTGTTGACTGTTATGGGATGGATGTTCATCTTCACTGTTTACGGATTCGTTCTCCGTTTTTCAATTAAAGGTTTTTATCACTCGTACCTTTCCTGCAGTATTTATACTCTGTGGTACTAGTAGTTTTCCTGCAGTATTTATACTCTGTTGTACTAGTACTTTTCCTGCAGTATTTATACTCTGTTGTACTAGTACTTTTCCTGCAGTATTTGTACTCTGTTGTACTAGTACTTTTCCTGCAGTATTTATACTCTGTTGTACTAGTACTTTTCCTGCAGTATTTATACTCTGTTGTACTAGTACTTTTCCTGCAGTATTTATACTCTGTTGTACGAGTACCTTTCCTGCAGTATTTATACTCTGTTGTACGAGTACTTTTCCTGCAGTATTTATACTCTGTTGTACGAGTACTTTTCCTGCAGTATTTATACTCTGTTGTACGAGTACCTTTCCTGCAGTATTTATACTCTGTTGTACGAGTACCTTTCCTGCAGTAGCTCTGAATGCTCCTCGTCTGGAGTCTAAACTTAGCATCTCGGTCTCGTCTTCTTGGAGCAGCTGTTGGTCTGAACACTAGAAACCGGTTTGAACCGCTCCGTCTCCGCGGATCATCTTTCACTGCCGACCCTCAACGACGTCTCCGTATTTCTGTCTTCCTAGAAGTTCAGTCCTGTTTAAAAGGTGTTCAGAGGAATCTCTGCTCAAAGGTTTCCGGTTTGATTCCAGTTGACTCTTTATCGTCACGGCGACGCAGCAGTTTAGTCACATGATGACGTCATGATTATTGCCTCTACTGTTAAACTACCCGCCCCCCGTCTCTGTGGACCACATGTTGAGACAAATGATTTTTCACTTCCTTCTACTAGACGAAATAAAACAAACAATAAATCCAGAATACTCTCAAACCTTTACCATGACAACGACAAATGTGCGACTCTGTTGTCAGTTCAGTTACGCCTCGAGTTCGGCCATCTTATGCTTTTTATGCAACCAGTGAACAGGGAGTGACCTCGTCACCTAACCCTTCGTCTACTTCCCGTCTTCGTCTACTTCCCGTCCTCGTCTACTCCCCATCCTCGTCTACTTCCCGTCATTGTCTACTTCCCGTCTTCGTCTACTTATTGTCTTTGTTTACGTTTAAGGCCTCTTATTAAATATAGATACTTGAAATGTTTTTCTTCAAAATTAAAAAACAAATTTATAAAGGACAGATTTTTTTTAGGCCACAACCTTTAAAACCAAACCTTCACTCTGACGTCAAAATTCGAGAAAGAAAATCCATAACAATAAATAAATATAATAATAAATAAATATAATTATTATAAATAAATATAATAATAATAATAAAGAAATGTAATAATAAAGAAATATAATAATAATAGTAAAGAAATACAGTAATAATAATAATCTGAATCTTTTCTGTTGACTCAAACTTTCATAACAAAAGAACAAAATAAACAAACCCAGTAACCACGGAGACGGATCAGCTGTTTGTCATGACATTAGTTTTATTGCTGTTGACGAGCACAGTGATCACAAAGGTCAATGAAACACAGGTGACATCATCAGGGCTCAGAGTTAACTCTGACATCATCGACTAAGTCGGCGAGTCTTTTCTTTTGGCTGGTGACTCGTTAACGTGGAGCCCCGAGTGTCGTTAGTACACTAATCAATAAATCTACTAATCAGCTTTAATCAATCTAATCTACAGCTCTGGATGGAAGACCGGAGGTTTACAGGAAGAGACACAAATCACAACGACGTCACCGAGTTTGGGCCGGAAACACAAACAGGAAGTCAGACGCCAGGAAATAAAATTATGAATAAATAAAAACCGAATTTCTTTGAGAAATTAAGATTCTTACATTGTGGAACAACTACAGAGCCCATGATGCTTTGCAGGAGATAAATGGTGAGTATAATATCAGTGAGTGACAGTTTTTATTTTACCATTTTCTTCTTCCATAACTTCTGTATTTTGGTTCACTTCTGATGTGTTTTCGTTAAACGAGACCTTCAGGGACTCGTTTGCTGACGTGGAGTTTCCAGCTCAAACACGATGATCCGACCTCAGCTTCCACAAAAACAACTTTGAGGTCAGAAACTCATTTAATATCACGATTCAGTTTTTCAGGAGCACCAGCGATATTATCATAAAAAAAAAACTTTTAATAAACTTCTTGTGATCAAAAGAAAACAAAATCTTCCGTATTTGATTCGTTTTTATTTTTATTTTTGGAGGTTAAAAAACACTTTGGCAATGTTTTTGGCTATAAAATCATTGAAACTATTTTTCAAAAAGTTTCTAAAAACAATAATCTTCTTCAGTAAAATGAAGCTAAAATATAAACGTTGAATATCTTTAAGAAGCTGAGTGAAGTTTGTTGGACAGAATCGATGAATCGGACGGATTCTTTATTCGTTTTGTTTTAGATTTAAGGATCCAGAATAAAATGTTTGACGTCACCAAAGTACACTTTGTATTCTCTGTATTTGTTTTTATATTTATTTTCTGTGAATCATGTCTGAGGAGAGAAACAATAAATCACTTTATTATGTTGAATATGTTCATATTTATATTTAAATTCATTTTTATATTTTTTCACAATAAAAGTATTGTTAATTTGTCACATTTTAAGTCACATTATAAAGATATTATCTTTTACTTTCTTCTTCACCAAAAATAAAACATTGGATAATAATTTGTGCAAAAAGTATTTAGTAACTTTATTTAATTCGTCGATAACAAATCTAATGCCTTGTTTAATTTTAACTTTAATCGCAGTTCAGTTGTTAATATCGTAGTTATTGGCAGATTATTGGAGAATTAAACAGGAAATATATATATATGTCTATAGATATATATCTATAGATATATATAGATGTAAAGTCAAGAGGAAAATATTGAGCATCTCAAACAACAAATTAGATTTTCTTTTTAAGGAAAGAACGTTTTCTCTGTTAAAATCCAAATTGAACAAAAGTCTTAAATAAATGAAGTATGTACATTGGTGGATGTATTAATTATCTAATATTTAGTTAGTGTTGAAAAAACCCAAATCAGTCTCCAGTGAGAAGAAGAAACACCTTCATCATCATCAGGAAACAGTGCACCCTTTTGTTAATTATATGTGACTTCCTGTCAGTTCCCATTTAAAATCAAAGATTCTGTCACAACAAAGATATTTTTTGGCAGAAGAGCACGAAGACAAAATGACATGAAACATCAGATTTTGGTACATTTTCATTTTCTCAACTGTTTTTTTATTTATTTATAATTTTTTCTCTTAAACGCAGATTTTTTTTTATTTTCCGTTTCTGACCCACCAGGCTCCAGAGATGACACCTTTCAAAATAAAAGACTCCTAAATGTCAGTAAAGCTTCTAAACATTTCTGCCTGAGGTTAGTTTGATAAGTGAAATATTAATTATCAGTGGCACGTTTGATCAATAATCACATTAGTTTTAATCGTCACTAATCATTTAAATCACTTCAAATCATCACAATAGTTTCGTCATTGATTAGTTTGATGTTTAAACGCTTAATTAACTGTCACATCTTTATGTTCAATTTTTATAATAATTCAGATTCAAACTGATGTTTTCACTCGATTTATATAATTTTATACAAATTTTCATGTTCAGACTTAATTGATATTAACTGACTGGAGTCTGAAGCTCCCACTGACTGCTGGGATATGTAGTTATTTTCTACTGCGTGTTGATCTTTGTAGTTTTACAGAGCAGGTGGACCAACTCACCTTATTGAGGTAGCTGTGCTACTGCAGACTGTCCATCTGGATTATTATTATTATTATTATTCAGCTTGTTTTACAACAAACAAACAACCTCTTTATTATTTTTAAATTCTTCACTTTTAAACATGAATTTAAGTTATTTCACCAGCTGACATGATGTGGAATATGTGAAGTGTAAATATATGTAATGTGCAGATAAAATAGTTATTTCCTGCTTTGAAATAATAAAAATACAAATAATGTGTGTGTATGGGAGGGGGGGGGGGGGGGGTCACTGATATTCAGTAAAACACAGAGAAAAAAAATCATCTAAAACTAAAACTCTTCAAACTCTTGAGCACTTTGAAAATTAGAAATCAAAAAAAGTAAAGAAAAATTAAAAAATTCCCTTTCGTGGTGTGTTCAGGGACACACAAAGCCTCAGCACACCCACCACAATAAAAGCCCGCTCCCCGCTGCTTGTTCATATTAGCCAGTCAGACACCATTTAAAGGCCTCACAGCACCAACACATATATATGAAATATAATATTTAGAGACGTACTTTTAAAACAAGTCTCACAGATTTGTTTGTTTGGTTTTTAAAATGTTCATCTTTGTCACATGTTCAGATGAATAAACTCTCGTCAGTGTTGGAAAACCTTTAAAGCTGCAACAAGAAACAGGCGAGGAGGGAAATGTTAACACTTCCCAGAATCCTCTCCTGCTGGTCGCCGCCGCCGCTGAAACATTTGCATAACAAAGTTTTATTTTGAAAGGTTGAAGTGAGGTAGCCTGAAGCTGGAGTCGGTCGCGGCCGGCGTCTCTTCGATGCTCGTGTTCGAACCAACTAAAACGTGAACAAACAGCCGGAAATCCTCATCATCACAATCACATACTGCATCAAATATAGATAATCAATATATATATATCTGTCATACTCAACAAAATAAAAGCCTCCACAAAATAAATCTCTGATTCATTTTACAATATGTAAAACAAAACTCGAGCTTTTTAAAAAGCGACATTATCGTACAACAATGTGCAAATCTATGTTTTTCTCCTTTTTTTTCTTCTCCCCATGACAGGTGGATGGTTGCTAGGAGACAGAGTTGTAGACACGCCCCCGCAAATGCTGATTGGTTGGATGTAAACCAGAACCGTCTGGCTCGAGAGTTAAGACAACGACGTAAGGCAACGCTCGGCTGAGTCCTCCGGCTCTCATCTCTCCACCCGCTGACTGCAGGTCAATTATACATATATATATATATATATATAAAAATAACAGTCATTATAGATATAATTATATTTATAAGTAGATTATTATTATTGTAATTTTGTATTAACAGTGACCAGAACCACGACCCATACTGGATAATATCTGTATTGTTGTTGTTGTTGTTTTATTAAGACTTAAACATTTCTGATCAAGATCCCATTTTATTTAATTAATTCATTCTATTTAAAGAATCTCAACAGAATCTGTATTTTTCTCGGACAGAATTGAATTATTATTATTTTTTCTCGGGCTAATTAAAGATGTATCAACTACATTGATCATTTCTGAATGACTTCAGGTGTAAAACAAACAGATTTCAGGTCCGACAGTCAGTTAAAGATGAAATCTGGTCCTGAAGAAAACATTTCTTTGAAACCTGTAATTAAACTTTTATTATTTTACTGTTTCTGAGTAGAACTATCTTCTGTTGAGGAGGAGAGCGTTCGGTGGGAGGACCTCAGGGTTGAAGATGAACGGATGAGACGAGGCAGAGAAGAAGAAGAAGAGACAGCTTGAGGAGCTGGTCTGGGATCAGTACTGCTCCGTTTGGCACTTCAGTCAACCCGTGAACACCAAGAGGTTAAAGGTCCGACCCAGCGGGGGTTCACAGACTGAGATAATTGATTATAATAAAGCAGCAGCTGTTTTAGTGAATAATAATGTCTGCTTCTATTGATCCAGTCTTTGCTACAAGGAATGATTATTAAAGATGATCTAATCATCGATCAATATAATTGGTCAAATGTCACAAATTCTTTCTGTAAGTTCCAATTAATCGATTATCAAAAATGTTACTTATATGTTGGTTAGTTTTCTTAAAAGCTTCGGTTTTAGTAAGTAAGTTTTGAGTTGAGATTGTTTTATTATTTTTAGTTTTTTTTTAAAGTGGATTTTCAAAGACGAAGCCCAAGAGTTTTGGTCGAAAGCTCCAGGAACAATAAGTAAAGTATATATAAAAATATATTTAAGATGAACGATGACCGAATTCTCACTGAAAGTTTTTCCTCCTGATCTCAGATCTGAAGTGAGTCCCGACTGTTCTGGGATCAGGATTTAGCTTCAGACGGTCTTGTGATGGGTTCAGGACTCCCTGAGATCAGTTCGCTGAGTTCAGGGATCGTGGTTTGCTCCGTAACAGGAACTCTCCTGCCCAACGTTTAGTCAGTGAACAAGATGAAGAAGCTACTCGGACAGATGGGACTTGATGTTATTGATACCGATGCCGTTATGGATTCTGCTCATTTGCCGGATTCTTTATCGATTCCCTTATTGATTTTCAATTGTTTATGTGGATAAAAAAAGGTTTTGAGCCGGAGCCACCAGGTCGATCTAGAGCCGGTCACTGTACACCTGACGAGGGCCAGTTAGCGCTGACGAGGAGATCTTCAATCCACCGAGAGGTGTTCAGATGTTCTGGGTTCATTAAGAAACGTCTCTGTGGTTAACGGGGGAACACGGCTCCTCCTGGTTTTGTTCGGTTTGTTCGGCAGCATCGACGCAGTTTCACATCATGATGACGAGTTTTTGCAACATGTAAAAAAACATGCCAGCCTCGATTAAAGAACGAATCGATTGAATTTGAACCAGTTCTTGATTTCCATCCCGTCTGACACGGAGACTTTTTCTTTCTTGACAACTAAACTCAACTTTTACCGTCTTTTCTTACCGCCGGACGTTTGACCGCAGAACTGAAGAGTTTTTAAGTTTCCTGTTACGACACAAACGACCTCCGGTTTTCTGGGGTCAGACGTCTACAACTGTGTCTGAACATCCATCACACACACTCTCAAAGACACACACAGACACACACACAAGGGTTTGACTGGAGCACCGAGTCACTGTGTTGTTGTTTAACGTGTGTGTGTGTGTGTGTGTGTGTGTGTGTGTGTGTGTGTGGTTCACAAAGACTAGATTGCATTGATTCTCTTCATGGAGGAAGCCCCAACATTCAGCACTGTTTTTTTTAGATTTTTTTAACTCGACCTTCTTCTTCAGCTCCTCCGGCGTTCGACGTTTTGTGAAAAAAGTTATCATTTGATCCTTAAAATATTCAAAGAGAATAATATTTACATTTTTTTTCCCGTCTTGAGAAGCAGAGGAGTGGAAGCCCTTTACAGGTAAAGAACCCAGAGATCTGCTGGTTAGAATCTGGAGAATTGTGGATATAAAACCTCCTGGAGGAGCTGCGTCATTCTTCTTCTTCTTCTTCTTCTTCAGGTCTGAAAACACGGCGGTGGCCTGGTGAGGACGGGGGAGGCAGCCAATCAACGGCTCCCTCTGAAGGTCCTAAGCCCCGCCTACATGACGCTCTCAAAGATGATGACCTTGTTGTCGTCGGCGCCGGCGGACAGCGAGCTCAGGGACTTGATGTCGGGGGCCATGTACTCCAGGTGATGGGCCCCCCACACCGGAGTGGTCAGGTGAGCCCAGCGCTGCAACACACAGACAGGAGGACAGATGGGTGAGACGGGATGTTAAAGAGACACTAACCCACCAATCAGTGCAGAGGATCCAGAGGAGGAACAAGTACTCAGATCTTTTACTTAAAGGGACGGTGTATTTGTATGAGGTTCTTCTTCATAGTCAGTGTATTACTACAGAATGTGGAGCAAATCAGTGTTCTGCTGAGGATCAATAAATAATTAATATCAATTATATTTTGAATATTTTGAACAGTTTGGTTTTAGTACTTTTACTACAATAAAGGATCTGAGTACTTCTTTCGTGTTTTTTCAGTCACTGTTTGTCTCAATGTCTGGCTCTGTGTTTGTCTCTTTCTCTCTGTGTCTGTCTGTTTGTGTGTCTCTTTGTCTCTGTGTCTGTCTCTCTGTGTGTCTCTGAGCTCTGTCTCTTTGTTTGTCTCTTTGTATCTGTGTCTGTCTGTTTGTGTGTCTCTTTGTCTCTGTGTCTGTCTCTTTGTCTCTGTCTCTTTGTCTCTGTGTCTGTCTCTTTGTTTGTCTCTTTGTCTATGTGTCTGTCTCTTTGTGTGTGTCTCTGTCTCTTTGTGTGTGTCTTTGTCTCTGCGTTTGTCTCTGTGTCTCTCTCTTTTTTGTCTCTTTGTCTCTGTGTTTGTCTCTTTGGCTCTGTGTCTGTCTCTTTGTCTGTCTATTTGTTTGTCTCTTTGTTTGTCTCTTTGTCTATGTGTCTGTCTCTTTGTGTGTCTATTTGTCTCTGTTTGTCTCTTTATCTCTGTGTTTGTCTGTGTCTGTCTCTGCGTTTGTCTCTGTGTCTGTCCACACTGACCTCTTTGAATGTCCCCTTGGCCCTGACGAGTTTGTAGAGGAGGCTGACGGGGATGCAGAGCATGGAGGACAGAGCCATGCACCACCCGATCACCTCCCCCCACCACGGGTACACGTACACGTTGTTGTAGGTCAGCGGCTTGTAGTTCACCAGGTGGAACAGGAAGATGCCCTGCAGAGGAGATATGTTATGTAACGTATGATCATGTACTTGTACTTATGATTCTCAGTGTGTGTGCAGTCTTACCATGCAGACACACGGGGTGATGAAGGACCAGCACCACTTCATCCAGGGGAACGGCCGGTAGCCAATCATACGAGCCACATCGTCCATGAAGCGGTCAGCACCTGAAACCAAGTACCGAGTCCTCCATCAACAACGCACTGCAGTCATATTAATATCATGGCTGACTGGTGCATACTGTTTATCTAAAACATGAACACTTTGACTTTATTATATATTATATATAGTAACTATATATTATAATACGACTCTTTTCATGATGAAACACTCGTTTCAACGCCCCGTCCATCGAATGCAGTGGACGCTAACAGAGGACAGACTCCATCACATCTTTGATACATTTATTGGGTTCATGAATTTGTTTCTGTTGTTCAATATTCAATTATATAATCATGTTGTTGTTTGTATTTTGTTTGTTGTGAAATCATAATCGTTAACAAAAACATGGAATATTAAATAAAATGACTAAAGTGACTGGACATGTACCGGGTTGTGTTTTTATATACTTAATGTCACCGAGTATGGTATGACATAAAAATGTAAAAATAAATCTTGTATGTAGAAAAAATATATAAAAGTATAGTTGGTAATAAAATATCATTGTATGTCACAAAGATGTGAAAATAAGTAACAGTTTACATGTCCTACAAATATCTGAGTCTGAGTATAGTTTCGTGTAATAGTTAAACGTTAAGAATAGAATGTCCTTTTATTTACATTGTAAAGTACGACATGAGAATGTGAAAGTCTTTAATGTAAGAACATAAATCATGGTATAGTATCTCATTAGAAAGGTTAATATGACTCACAGTATGTCATCAAACTCATGAACATGTAATAAGTCACAATAGAAATCATGCAGACTGAACTGTGACCTTCTTCACCGTAACATCATACAACATAACTATTCACACGCCTATTCTCAGATCAGACCCTCTGCTGCAGTCCATGAAACACGACCCTGTGTGTGTGTGTGTGTGTGCGTGTGTGTGTGTGTGTGTGTGCGTGTGTGTGTGTGCGTATGTGTGTGTGTGTGTGTGCGTGTGTGTGTGTGTGTGTGCGTGTGTGTGTGTGCGTATGTGTGTTGCATACCGTAGACCCAGGCAACTACTATGCATTCCCAGAATGCTTGCCACAACAGAGTCATTCCACTGGCCGAATAGTAGTCAAACAGCTGGAAGACGTACATCCCCGCCTGCAGAGAGAGAGCTCAGTGTTTCACAGATCAACACGGTCACTTCAACACAAAGTTAAACTGGTGTTAGTGTGACGAGCTTCAGGTTCTCTCCACTCAGACATTTAGCTTCACTGTGTGACTGACCTGCGTCACCATGGAGAGGTCGATGATGAAGCACAGGAAGCAGCAAACCGCCACAGAGATCTCCCTCTTGTAGCGGTAGTGGGGCTTCACCGGGAGCAGGTCCAGGATTCCAGTAACGAACCCCTCCACCCCGACGAACTGCACACGCACAGAGACCAACACTCACAGCTCATTTCATTTGAATACAATATAATAAAATAAGGTTAAAAGCTATATTCATATAGCAATAGTGCACATCTGCTTCACAAATATAATAAATAAATAGCGATGCCAGTCAACATGAAGTTACACGATCATCACTTTATGAAGCTCTAATATCTGCGCTTCACTGAATGCACCGTCGGGGCTGAGTCACTTGATGATGATGTCACTTTGAGACGTATTATTATTGTATTAATAAGAAGTAGTATTGATCACCTGACTGTCGAGTCCCAGCAGCAGCAGCATGAAGAAGAAGAGCGCCGCCCAGAGAGGAGCCGCCGGCATCAGACTGACGGCCTTCGGGTACGCGATGAAGGCCAGACCAGGACCTGCAGCACACCATGGGTTAATGTTGGTCTCACTGCTGAGTAAAGAACTTCTCCGTCTTTAAACCAGATCGTGTTCACATTTCATTTGGTTTTCTGCCCCTCACATCTTATTTCTCAATTAAATTTTTTTTACAATATTTTTGTCAGTTTTG
The DNA here is from genome assembly GCF_050575085.1 of Anarhichas minor. Taxonomy (NCBI): domain Eukaryota; kingdom Metazoa; phylum Chordata; class Actinopteri; order Perciformes; family Anarhichadidae; genus Anarhichas; species Anarhichas minor. The sequence continues at coordinate 439,504 of NW_027466502.1, forward strand.
AAAGTTTAAATAAATTTTGATTAAAGTAAAAATAACAGTCGAATGAATGAATTCATCAAACGGTGATTTCCTTTTCTAATTGTTTCATTTGTTGGATTGTTTTGCTCCCTGAGGAATAGAAACGTTTCCAGTTTTATGTTTTCTTGTCATATCGTGAGCCGTCAGATCTCCGATGAACCCGGCCCTTTAAGGCTTTAAAGAGGAGTTTATTTATCATGTTGATTGACAGGTGGGGCGTCCAATCAGCAGAGAGCAGCTCCTCCTCCTCGTTTACTGAGGATCAAACTGATTAAAGTCTATGCACAGACGCGATGAGACTGGAGTGACGCGAATTTGCGATGGCGCGGCACGATTCACGTCAATCGCCAAAACGCCCCAAACGCGTGAGTTGAAATTTTTCAACTTTGGCGTGATGCTGCGGCGTGATAGCCTATCAGCGTTGAGATGTTTCTCCTGTCATCACTGACTTCTTGGCGTTGCTGAATCAGGAAATAAATACTGTAGCCGTCTGTGTTCACCCAGAGCTCTACGATACCTCATATCAATAGAGACCAAACTATGTGTATAAATGTGTGTGTGTAAACCATACGGTACAAACAATTAATAGACGCTGCCGTATTTACGCCTGTGTGACGTTATGTTGAGTGTTGACGGAGCTGCTACAATGTTAGCTTAGCATAGTACCGATCGATCCAGACTCTATTGAGAAAACAAGTATTTTAAACGTTATTTTCTTATCGTCTTGAGGACAGAACTAACTAAACATGAATTCAGACTTTTTACTAATCGGCATTATTACATAGTTATTTTGGGGTCTCTTTTTGTCGGTTTATTGCAGTTAAATTACAACAGAATCGATGAGATCCATGGAGCTCCTCTGGACTGTTATGAACCAGACATGACGGCGTTTCGTTTCCTGATATCTGGACTTCCACAACACGTACTAAGCAGAAATAGAGGTTATTTTTTCCATGGTTAATGGCGGACAGTTGAACGGCTTCCAGGGCGATAAGCCACGCCCCCTCTCCGGCACGTCCAGCGCGATAAGCCACGCCCCCTCTCCGGCGCGTCCAGCGCGATTCACGCGAATGAACACAAATGGTCCCCGGCGAGTCCGGCGGCGCGAATGACGCAAAGTCATTCGCGAAGAACACGGCATAACAAGTAACAGTATACTTCAGTAAAAGTATTACAGTAAGTATTACAGTATCTAAAGTAAAAGCCCTTTTTTTAAGAAGTTACTTTAGATCAAAAACACAAATCCTTCAGCAGAAAAGTTCATCTTTTAATCTATAATAATAAGTAATGAGATGTTTATGTGTAAAATCAAAGCAGTAAAAGAAGTACAATAATATTAAATGTAGTGGAGTAGAAGTATAAAGTTCAGGCTGATGATTCTGCTTTAAATAAAGAAAAATAAATGATTTTATTTACAGTTATTATTCTCTCATCTTACAGAAAGAATAATAACTAATAACTAATTTTGTTTGTCTCTTACCAGTTTCCCTGATATTCTGTACATATTTGTATCTTGAGATGATAAATAATATTAATATCTTGTCTGATGAATGGACAAAATCTCTGTCAATAAAGCCTTAAAAAACAGACGTTTGAACCAGAATGGATCTGCTGCTGGAGAACAAAGAACCATAACATGTTTATTCTTTACAGAGCAGAACTCGTGATGTTTCACTTTGTTACCTGTCTCGGCGACCTGCGAGATGTCGACTCCTTGTTCAGCAGCCATGAAGCCCAGAATAGAAAACACCACGAAACCAGCAAAGAAACTGGTCCCACTGTTGATGAGAGCCAAGACGAAGGCGTCTCTAAAGGGACAGAGAGACAATAACATCAATAGACTGATATGAAGCTAACGTAGCTTAGCAACTCGTTACACACCAAGCAGGAAATATATGAACTTACTATGTTTCAGTGTCATTTCTTTATTTCTTCTTCCAGTGGTTTCTTTAAAGACAGAGACGTTTTTCCACTGGTATAAACAATATAATAATATAATAACATAACCACAAACATCCTTTAACCCAGTTTTCTAAAATAAAAAAAACACAAGTATAATTACAATACTTGTTTTGCAATCTTTGTGGGGTCTCAGCTTTAAACCATCGTAGTGAGGACCATCTGAATTATGAGGACATTTTAGTTCTATCGAGGTACATATTGTACTTTATACTGTACTACATCTCAGAGGTACATATAGTACTTTATACTGTACTACACCTCAGAGGTACATATTGTACTTTATACTGTACTACATCTCAGAGGTACATATTGTACTTTATACTGTACTACATCTCAGAGGTACATATAGTACTTTATACTGTACTACACCTCAGAGGTACATATTGTACTTTATACTGTACTACATCTCAGAGGTACATATTGCACTTTATACTGTACTACATCTCAGAGGTACATATTGTACTTTATACTGTACTACATCTCAGAGGTACATATAGTACTTTATACTGTACTACACCTCAGAGGTACATATTGTACTTTATACTGTACTACATCTCAGAGGTACATATTGCACTTTATACTGTACTACATCTCAGAGGTACATATTGTACTTTATACTGTACTACATCTCAGAGGTACATATAGTACTTTATACTGTACTACACCTCAGAGGTAGATATTGTACTTTATACTGTACTACATCTCAGAGGTAGATATTGTACTTTATACTGTACTACACCTCAGAGGTACATATTGTACTTTATACTGTACTACATCTCAGAGGTACATATTATACTTTATATTGTACTACACCTCAGAGGTAGATATTGTACTTTATACTGTACTACATCTCAGAGGTACATATTGTATTTTATATTGTACTACACCTCAGAGGTACATATTGTACTTTATACTGTACTACACCTCAGAAGTACATATTGTACTTTATACTGTACTACATCTCAGAGGTACTTATTGTACTTTATACTGTACTACACCTCAGAAGTACATATTGTA
>NW_027466502.1:447500-455000 GCF_050575085.1 Anarhichas minor
AAGGCTGCTGGTCAGATCAGTCAGGTGTCAAATAATGACAAAGAAAGAAACAGGAACCCAGACAAGACGTTCCTCTGAACCTGACTAAGAACCAAATCACATATAAACATTACACATTTTCTGACCAAGAATTAAAGGATCAGTCTGGCAACAAATCTCAGGTTCAGGCTCAGAATCTGTGAGAGCTGAGGATGACCCATCTGACCCACCGTCCCTGTCCAAAGGTGTTCCTATGGGGTCCATTCTAGGCCCAACTTATTAAAACAATTCTACATAAACAACGTTGCAGGCGGCTCTCACATCCATTTGTATGCCGACGACGCCATCTTGTTCATATCTAGCTCCTCCCTGAACTCCGCCCTGACTTCCCTGCAGTTCAGCTTCAACAGTATCCAACATTCTCTAACCGTCACCTTCTCTTAAACACAACCAAAACTAAATGTATGGTTTTTAACAGACACTTAACACAAACTGCCTGCCCTCTCAGAAACTTATTTGAAGACTAAACATAAATGTTCGTGTCATTTCAGAACCTGCTGAGTCATCGGACATGCAGTCATTAAATACATTTCTTATCAAAATGTTAATTACTTTATGTATTTCCAGCGCTCTGGATGTGGTGACTACATTTTATCTACAGTTTATCTGTCATGCAGATTTCAAACAAAGGGGACTTTTATTTTTCCTTCTACTTCCTTTCCTGATGTAAATCCTATATTTATGACTTATTTTCAGAGGTAGAGAATCACAGATAGTGTGACCGTATTAGTTCCAGCAGAATACATAATCAATCTCTGCCAACACGTCTCCTCACATTAAATACATGCACAAAATAAGAAGAGAGACGTTCTTGGAAATGTGTTTTGAGGCAAAATGCGTCAAATCTGCACCTGAAAAAACACAAAAAGCTGCAGTAAGTCTGGCCTCCGTCTTCCATTCGTGGTTCCAGCAAATAACCAGACTGTAAAAAAACTCACAGCAACAAGTATCCTGTGACCTTACAGCAAAGATTCCACCAGAAATTTGAAAAATCAACCAAACCTGAACCCATAAAAAGCGATTCCAACAAAGCCATTACAACCCGAATGTCCCAAAATGATCTGCACTCATCAAACCAACATCATCTGTCTGATCTCCATCACAACCCAAAGAAAAACTACCCATAATCCCTTAACACAACCCAGATGACCCACCAACCAGAACCCGACCAGAGCAGAACTCACTCCCAGAACTCGATGATGGGCGACTGGGCGTTGGCCAGCTCGGCGCAGGTCATGTTGCCGCTGACGGTCAAGTTGCCGATGCTGCCGTTGTTGCAGTCCTGGTGACGGAAGATCTCGATGCAACTGGGCGTGTTCCATTCGTTGTCGCAGGTGGACCAGGGGAGGGTGGAGTTAAAGGACTTGATCAGGTAGTAGAAGCCCCAGGCCAGCACCATGATGTAGTAAGTGTTGCAGAAAAACACAATCACCATGGAGGAGTAACCCAGACCTGAGGAAGAGGAGGAGGAAGAAGAGTACAGCATGAGAACAGGACAAGATTTATTTATGGAAAGATTTTCAACTGAGATGAAAATAAGATGAAATTTACATGAAGAACAAGAGGAGAGACAATTATAATAATGATGATAACACTACTAACAGTAAATATAATAACGTTTCATGATAATAGAAGTTCAAAACAAGCATAGAGGAAGATTCACATTTAGATAATTAAATGACATGTTGTTTTCTGCCAGTAGTAAATAACATTGTTTTATTTTATACTTTATTTTGATTCTTTTATCACATTTTTCATGTGACCAAGTAACCTCTGAACTTGGCTCATATTTCCTAAATTGTGAATTTTCCCACATGTGATAAAGTAACATGTATTTTTTGATGTACTTTGATATATGAACTACATCAGAGACAGTGAACAGTAACCAGGAGCTGATCCAGTATCTGTGACCAGGGTCAAACCTGTAAATGTGCAATTATTCGTTTATGAGCAGCAGTGACATCCAATCAGAGCTCAGCTCACGTCTGCATGAGGTGATTTGTTTCTGCTGAATGGCAATAAAGTTTTGTCCTTAAAGACAAAGACCATGAGGACGTTGAGTCAGATAAATCTGAAGACTTTTAAGATAATTTTCATGAACATGTCCGTCTGCATGACACCTACAACTATAACACAACAACTAAATCTCCTCTTTCAGTGGACAAACTACAGTTAATGACATCATGTGTCTGATTTAATCCCTTTAATTTATCATACAGTACATATATCTATGGTTTATATATAATATCTATAGTTTATACATATATCTATGGTTTATACATATATCTATAGTTTATACATATATCTATAGTTTATATATATATATCTATGGTTTATAGATATCATATCTATAGTTTATACATATATCAATAGTTTATACATATATCTATAGTTTACACATATATCTATGGTTTATGCATATATCTATGGTTTATACATATATCTATGGTTTATACATATATCTATGGTTTATACATATATATATAGTTTATACATATATCTATAGTTTATACATATATCTATAGTGTATACATATATCTATAGTTTATATATATATATCTATAGTTTATACATATATCTATGGTTTATATATATATATCTATAGTTTATACATATATCTATAGTTTATACATATATCTATAGTTTATATATAAATCTATAGTTTATACATATATCTATAGTTTATATATATATATCTATAGTTTATACATTTATCTATGGTTTATACATATATATATAGTTTATATATATATCTATAGTTTATACATATATCTATGGTTTATACATATATCTATAGTTTATACATATATCTATAGTTTATATATATATATCTATAGTTTATACATATATCTATAGTTTATACATATATCTATAGTTTATATATATATCTATAGTTTATACATATATCTATAGTTTATACATATATCTATAGTTTATATATATATCTATAGTTTATACATATATCTATAGTTTATACATATATCTATAGTTTATACATATATCTATAGTTTATACATATATCTATAGTTTATATATATATCTATAGTTTATACATATATCTATGGTTTATACATATATCTATAGTTTATACATATATCTATAGTTTATACATATATCTATAGTTTATACATATATCTATAGTTTATATATATATCTATAGTTTATACATATATCTATAGTTTATATATATATATCTATAGTTTATACATATATCTATGGTTTATACATATATCTATAGTTTATACATATATCTATAGTTTATACATATATCTATAGTTTATACATATATCTATAGTTTATATATATATCTATAGTTTATACATATATCTATAGTTTATATATATATATCTATAGTTTATACATATATCTATAGTTTATATATATATCTATAGTTTATACATATATCTATGGTTTATACATATATCTATAGTTTATATATATATATATCTATGGTTTATAGATATCATATCTATAGTTTATACATATATCAATAGTTTATACATATATCTATGGTTTATAGATATCATATCTATAGTTTATACATATATCTATAGTTTATACATATATCTATAGTTTACACATATATCTATGGTTTATACATATATCTATGGTTTATACATATATCTATGGTTTATACATATATCTATGGTTTATACATATATATATAGTTTATACATATATCTATAGTTTATACATATATCTATAGTGTATACATATATCTATAGTTTATATATATATATCTATAGTTTATACATATATCTATGGTTTATATATATATATATCTATAGTTTATACATATATCTATAGTTTATATATAAATCTATAGTTTATACATATATCTATAGTTTATATATAAATCTATAGTTTATACATATATCTATAGTTTATACATATATCTATAGTTTATATATATATATCTATAGTTTATACATTTATCTATGGTTTATACATATATCTATAGTTTATATATATATCTATAGTTTATACATATATCTATGGTTTATACATATATCTATAGTTTATACATATATCTATAGTTTATATATATATATCTATAGTTTATACATATATCTATAGTTTATACATATATCTATAGTTTATATATATATCTATAGTTTATACATATATCTATAGTTTATACATATATCTATAGTTTATATATATATATCTATAGTTTATACATATATCTATAGTTTATACATATATCTATAGTTTATATATATATCTATAGTTTATATATCTATAGTTTATACATATATCTATAGTTTATACATATATCTATAGTTTATATATATATATCTATAGTTTATACATATATCTATAGTTTATACATATATCTATAGTTTATATATATATCTATAGTTTATACATATATCTATGGTTTATACATATATCTATAGTTTATACATATATCTATAGTTTATATATATATCTATAGTTTATACATTTATCTATGGTTTATACATATATCTATGGTTTATACATATATCTATAGTTTATACATATATCTATAGTTTATACATTTATCTATGGTTTATACATATATCTATAGTTTATACATATATCTATGGTTTATACATATATCTATAGTTTATACATATATCTATGGTTTATACATATATCTATAGTTTATACATATATCTATAGTTTATACATATATCTATAGTTTATATATATATCTATGGTTTATACATATATCTATGGGTTATACATATCATATCTATAGTTTATACATATATCTATGGTTTATACATATATCTATAGTTTATACATATATCTATGGTTTATACATATATCTATAGTTTATACATATATCTATAGTTGATACATATATCTATGGTTTATACATATATCTATAGTTTATACATATATCTATAGTTTATACATATATCTATAGTTTATACATATATCTATAGTTGATACATATATCTATGGTTTATACATATATCTATAGTTTATACATATATCTATGGTTTATACATATATCTATAGTTTATACATATATCTATAGTTTATACATATATCTATAGTTTATATATATATCTATGGTTTATACATATATCTATAGTTTATACAAATATCTATAGTTTATACATATATCTATAGTTTATACATATATCTATGGTTTATACATATATCTATAGTTTATACATATATCTATAGTTTATACATATATCTATGGTTTATACATATATCTATAGTTTATACATATATCTATGGTTTATACATATCATATCTATAGTTTATACATATATCTATGGTTTATACATATATCTATGGTTTATACATATATCTATAGTTTATACATATATCTATGGTTTATACATATATCTATGGTTTATACATATCATATCTATAGTTTATACATATATCTATGGTTTATACATATATCTATGGTTTATACATATCATATCTATAGTTTATACATATATCTATGGTTTATACATATATCTATGGTTTATACATATCATATCTATAGTTTATACATATATCTATAGTTTATACATATATCTATAGTTGATACATATATCTATGGTTTATACATATATCTATAGTTTATACATATATCTATGGTTTATACATATATCTATAGTTTATACATATATCTATAGTTGATACATATATCTATAGTTTATACATATATCTATAGTTTATACATATATCTATGGTTTATACATATATCTATAGTTTATACATATATCTATAGTTTATATATATATCTATAGTTTATACATTTATCTATGGTTTATACATATATCTATGGTTTATACATATATCTATAGTTTATACATATATCTATAGTTTATACATTTATCTATGGTTTATACATATATCTATAGTTTATACATATATCTATGGTTTATACATATATCTATAGTTTATACATATATCTATGGTTTATACATATATCTATAGTTTATACATATATCTATAGTTTATACATATATCTATAGTTTATATATATATCTATGGTTTATACATATATCTATGGGTTATACATATCATATCTATAGTTTATACATATATCTATGGTTTATACATATATCTATGGTTTATACATATATCTATAGTTGATACATATATCTATGGTTTATACATATATCTATAGTTTATACATATATCTATGGTTTATACATATATCTATAGTTGATACATATATCTATGGTTTATACATATATCTATAGTTTATACATATATCTATGGTTTATACATATATCTATAGTTTATACATATATCTATGGTTTATACATATATCTATAGTTTATACATATATCTATAGTTGATACATATATCTATGGTTTATACATATATCTATAGTTTATACATATATCTATAGTTTATACATATATCTATAGTTTATACATATATCTATAGTTTATACATATATCTATAGTTGATACATATATCTATGGTTTATACATATATCTATAGTTTATACATATATCTATGGTTTATACATATATCTATAGTTTATACATATATCTATAGTTTATATATATATCTATGGTTTATACATATATCTATAGTTTATACAAATATCTATAGTTTATACATATATCTATAGTTTATACATATATCTATAGTTTATACATATATCTATGGTTTATACATATATCTATAGTTTATACATATATCTATAGTTTATACATATATCTATGGTTTATACATATATCTATAGTTTATACATATATCTATAGTTTATACATATATCTATGGTTTATACATATATCTATAGTTTATACATATATCTATGGTTTATACATATATCTATGGTTTATACATATCATATCTATAGTTTATACATATATCTATGGTTTATACATATATCTATGGTTTATACATATCATATCTATAGTTTATACATATATCTATGGTTTATACATATATCTATGGTTTATACATATCATATCTATAGTTTATACATATATCTATAGTTTATACATATATCTATAGTTGATACATATATCTATGGTTTATACATATATCTATGGTTTATACATATCATATCTATAGTTTATACATATATCTATGGTTTATACATATATCTATAGTTTATACATATATCTATGGTTTATACATATATCTATAGTTTATACATATATCTATAGTTGATACATATATCTATAGTTTATACATATATCTATAGTTTATACATATATCTATAGTTGATACATATATCTATGGTTTATACATATCATATCTATAGTTTATACATATATCTATGGTTTATACATATCATATCTATAGTCTCAGTACTCGTAGTGTCTCTAAACTAACTGTGTTGTCTTTTGATAAATTCAGGTCGCTGTCCGTGGTGCTGAAGTAGCAGAAGGATTTGTAATTTGGACTTTTTCTCTGAGGATAGTTTGGTATTGAAAAAATACAGAACAAAAAGAGTATTGTTGCGGTTTGATGGTCGAGGTTGAACAAAACGTCCGTCCTGCTCCTAAATCACCTCCT
>NW_027466502.1:460000-572500 GCF_050575085.1 Anarhichas minor
GGAGAACAGGTGAAGAAGAACAGGTGATGAAGAACAGGTGAAGAAGAACAGGTGATGGAGAACAGGTGAAGAACAGGTGATGAAGAACAGGTGATGAAGAACAGGTGAAGAAGAACAGGTGAAGAAGAACAGGTGATGAAGAAAAGGTGAAGAAGAACAGGTGAAGAAGAACAGGTGATGAAGAACAGGTGATGAAGAAAAGGTGAAGAACAGGTGATGAAAAACAGGTGATGAAGAACAGGTGAAGAAGAACAGGTGAAGAACAGGTGATGAAGAACAGGTGAAGAACAGGTGATGAAAAACAGGTGATGAAGAACAGGTGAAGAACAGGTGAAGAACAGGTGATGAAAAACAGGTGATGAAGAACAGGTGAAGAAGAACAGGTGGTGAAGAACAGGTGAAGAAGAACAGGTGAAGAACAGGTGATGAAAAACAGGTGATGAAGAACAGGTGAAGAAGAACAGGTGAAGAAGAACAGGTGAAGAACAGGTGAAGAACAGGTGATAAAGAACAGGTGATGAAGAACAGGTGATGGAGAACAGGTGATGGAGAACAGGTGATGAAGAACAGGTGATGAAGAACAGGTAGAACACCGTTCAGTTCAGACATAAAGCAGACATGACACTGCGGCTGCAGTTAGCCCTCTAAGCTGCAACGCTACAGTTAGCTGGCTAATCCGGGGTAAGTCACTGGGCTAAGTACTGACTGGCTGATGACATCATCATCATCATCATCATTACCATCATCATCATCCCTATAATTAAGCTAATGTTAGCATGCTGACACGCTAAACTAAGATGGCCAACATGAAGTAACATTATGCATTTGAACATTTTCATTTTGAACATGTTAGCATGTCGATATTAGCATTATTAGCTCAGAGCTCTGCTATGTCGTACGCTGCATTCAGGTAACGTCTGCAGAACGGGAACAACGCGTTATTCGAAGGTGGTTAGCCGCTAACAGAATGTCTCAGAGTAGAGACTTCATAGTAAATTGAACATTTTAATTTAGAGCAATTTTTAATATTACATGTCAAAAAAACGTAAATTCACATAGAATTTAATTTTAGGCAAAGAGGTTTATGTTCAATGAAAAAAGAGAAAATAATGCCTGAATATTCCTATTTTGGAAAAATTCATTCAATTGTCATTGATTGACATGAGTTCTAATGTGAAGTTAAAACATCTTCATTTTTATTTTGTTATTTATTTATTTGTGCCAGCCCTTAATGTCTCCATGCCACCACGTAAATAAATAGTAATAAAGAGTAACATATAGTAATAAATAGTAATATATAGTAATAAATAGTAATAAATAGTAATATATAGTAATAAATAGTAATAAATAGTAACATATAGTAATAAATAGTAACATATAGTAATATATAGTAATAAATTGTAATAAATAGTAACATATAGTAATAAATAGTAACAAATAGTAATATATAGTAACATATAGTAATATATAGTAACATATAGTAATATATAGTAATAAATAGTAATATATAGTAATAAATAGTAACATATAGTAATAAATAGTAACATATAGTAATAAATAGTAATAAATAGTAACATATAGTAATAAATAGTAACACATAGTAATAAATAGTAACATATAGTAATAAATAGTAACACATAGTAATAAATAGTAACATATAGTAATAAATAGTAATATATAGTAACATATAGTAATAAATAGTAACATATAGTAATAAATAGTAACATATAGCAATAAATAGTAATATATAGTAATAAATAGTAACACATAGTAATAAATAGTAACACATAGTAATAAATAGTAACATATAGTAATAACTAGTAACATATAGTAATAAATAGTAATATATAGTAATAAATAGTAATATATAGTAATAAATAGTAACATATAGTAATATATAGTAATAAATAGTAATATATAGTAATAAATAGTAACATATAGTAATAAATAGTAACATATAGTAATAAATAGTAACACATAGTAATAAATAGTAACATATAGTAACAAATAGTAGCATATAGTAATAAATAGTAACATATAGTAATAAATAGTAACATATAGCAATAAATAGTAACATATAGTAATAAATAGTAACATATAGTAATAAATAGTAATATATAGTAATAAATAGTAATATATAGTAATAAATAGTAACATATAGTAATAAATAGTAATATATAGTAATAAATAGTAACACATAGTAATAAATAGTAATATATAGTAATAAATAGTAACATATAGTAATAAATAGTAACATATAGTAATAAATAGTAACACAGTAATAAATAGTAACATATAGTAATAAATAGTAACACATAGTAATAAATAGTAATATATAGTAATAAATAGTAACATATTGTAACATATAGTAATAAATAGTAACATATAGTAATAAATAGTAATAAATAGTAATATATAGTAATAAATAGTAACATATAGTAACATATAGTAATAAATAGTAACATATAGTAATAAATAGTAATATATAGTAATATATAGTAACATATAGTAATATAAAGTAATAAATAGTAATAAATAGCAACATATAGTAATAAATAGTAACATATAGTAATATAAAGTAACAATACAATATGATGAATACAGCATATTATTCTGTAAAAACAAAAAGCTCTGATTGGTTGATTTCTAACAAAAAGCCAAACAGAGAATTGAACACAAGAACTAGGAGAGTTTGACCCCTTCAGGACCAAAGTCTTCATGTCGGGACATTCAGACTCAACAGAAGTGAACCGGTGTCGGTCGTTAGAGCTCGTGGTGGTTGAAAAGAAGAAGCTGTGAGTGTCATCAGCAGTGATGGAGTTCCTGAACTGTCGGTAACGTTTTGGCTTATCTCCATCTGATCTGCTGCCAGCTGACTCAGGATCAGCAACAAGCTTTAATTACCAAGTGAAGATTTATTGGTCAAGATACAGATCCTGATTTAAGTTAAAGGATCCACCATCGAATCCAATCAGCAACCAACTGGAACCAGTAGAACCCATAAAATCCACTTCATATAGAAGTTATTAAATGATTTACTTATTTAATATAAGTTAACAGGGCTGCAAATAATCATTTTAATGTGCAATTAATCTGTCAATTATTTTTCAATTAATGTCTATAAATGTTTTCATATTTATATAATTTCAATTACAATTAATTGAATTAGAAAGACAATTTAGTCTCAAACTTTCAACAATGTGAACTCTAAGATGTCAGAATATATTTGAATATCTTGATTAGTTTGAAAACATGAAGATTTTCATGTTAAAATGATACCAAACAGAGAAAAGCATCAAATCCTCACATGAGAGAAACAAAAAGCACAAACCTCCAACTAACAAACAACACAAACACAACAGAACGAATACATCGATGAATATACACGTTAAAAGCGTCCGTCTGCCTAAAAGCCTCAGTGACACTTTCTGGCAAATGTTAACTTAGCTTAGCTTCAGCTGGCAGGTCGACTGGCCCAGAAAGGAGGAGCAGCTCACCTGAACATGACGCTGCACCTCACTGCTCTGACTCCAGCAGCTGATGTTTGTTATTAATATTCAGTGGCTGTAAAGCGCTGCCTCTGGGTTTCTATGAAGCAACAGCTGCTCTCAAGTTCAAGTCTTTCCCTCTCATCTACAGAAATGACATTTCTGTAGATGTAAATATCTCGACTACTACAGCTACGCCATGTACATGATGTCATCCGTGTCCAAGCCGGAACATGAGATGAAGGAGTTCCTTCCTGACGATGACGATGAGAGAGACAATGTACCGGACTGTGGAGCTGTACCTGCAATAGAGGCACCAAAGTTGAGCCCGGACTTTGTGAGAAAGTTGCACCAAAGCCTCAATGAAGCACAGGCCTCCATGTTCTGTGCGTCAATGGTGTCTCAAGTGTGTGTTGGGCCACCGCCCTAAACGGTTAATCTACTTTGTCTCCGGAGGAGCTGGCTGTGGAAAATCACATCACATCAAGTGCATATCTGAGGAGCAACCAAGATTCTGCTCCAACTCCCCAGATTCCGCGACCATGCCTGCTGTGCTACTGACTGCCTTTACTGGCACTGCAGCTTTCAACATCTCTGGGAAAAACTTGCACCTCATTCTCTAACCCTAACCCAGGGGTCGGCAACCTTTACTGTCCAAAGAGCCATTTTGCTCTATTTTCCACCAAATAAAATTGGTCTGGAGCCGCAAAAGCTATTTGATATCACAGCTTATAAAGTATTATATATAGTTATATTATATATACAAAAACTATAGTTTGTTGTATTTATGAAAATATAGAACAAGAATGAAGACAATTCTTGACATTTTATTGCAATTTTACCTGTTATAACAATATCAAACTCTTATGAAGAGGAGAGTTTGCTGCAGCAGCTGAGAAATCATCTCCAGCGTGACACTTCAGCACATGCTGTGTGCTTGTTCTGGAAGCATACAGTAAGTCAGCATCGTTGGCAGTGAAAGCAAATGAATACGTCCACGCAGAGTTAAACTCTCTATTTTCCTCCGTGACTTTTCTTTTTTTGGATTTATCCATTGATAGATAACAGAGGGCGGGGGTCTGAAAATCATGATTAGCCACCTGCAGGGAAAAGCGCTTGACAGGGGTAGAGGATTTAACTGCCTGTGGGAAGAATTAACATATAAGATTCTGTTCATTCTTGCTTATAAATTATATTCTCTCTTCTTTCTATTTCCTCGTCTCAGCCCCGTGTGTCACGGTGTGTGTAAACCTCGCTCGAGTCAGGAAACTTGTCAGAATACTCATATTTGATTGGCTGAGCTGCATCACGTGATGTGATTTGCAACGCATTGGTCGGTGTGTTTCCTGCACCGCCGAACAAGTGCCGTAACGGCTGAATAAGAGGCGCCGGTTAGAGTTTAAACTCGGTGCCTAATGTGTATAATTTTGAATTATCAACAGCCGTAGTGTTCTCTACATGTCTCACAGTGAAACATTTACATTATTATTGTTTATTATTATTATTAATACTAACAATAATGTTAGTATAATTAGTATAAAAAATATTTTTATCATTGTTACTGTTTGTTTTTATTATTATAGTTTTTATTATTATTATTATAATTATGTCACGAAAATCAGACATTTGTATTTCATGTGTGACTCACAGAGTAGATAAAGTTGTTGAAATAAAAGCGGTTGTTTGAGGGACGGTTACGTAACGCTATTGAGACGAAGGACAGAACGACCCGACTGACACGAGTCAACAGAAACATTATTGATTACTGATCAGTTCACGTTCTATAACCAGACTGAAACATGTTTAACCACAGAGAGTTCATTTTATTATTCATTTCTCTCTAGTTTCTCTTTCAGGACCTCACACGCCCATCAAGGACTCTGGAAAACTCTTCAAGGACTTGTGTAGCATCCTCAGGACCTCCTGGACCTCCGCAGAGAACACCTGAAAAAGCTTCCATGACTTCTGGAACCCTCTCAAGGCCCCATGGAACGTATTCCACCCTCTGCAACACCACTTCAAGGACCCCTATAACCCTCTAAATAGCCCTTGGGAACTCTTCAAAGACCACTGGAACTCCTTCAAGGACCAGTCTAACCTCTTCCACCCTCAAGGATCTCTAGTCCTTCTCTAGAACCCCTGGAACATCTTCCAGAACGACAAAGAACCTTCTGAAGGACGCAATGGACCTCTTTAGGACCCCTGGACCATATGGGACCTCCTCAGGGACTTCTGGACAATACTCTTCCTTGACCTTTTAAACTTCTACAGGACCCGTCAAAACTCTTTAAGGATCACCGGATCTCCTCTAAGACCCCTGAAAGCTCTTCAAAGACCACTAAAACCTCCTCAATATCTCTTGGAAATGTGTCAAAGCCCTAAAGAACCTCTGGAACATCCACAAGAACCTCCAATAACTCATCCAAGACCCCTGGAGTCCTGGTGAGGAGAGGCGAGGAGAGGAAGAGAAGAGAGAAGGAGGAGGAGGAGGAGAGGAAGAGAGGAGGTGAGGAGAGAGGAAGAGAGAAGGAGAGGAGGTGAGGAGAGAAGGAGAGAGGAGGAGCAGTGAGGGCCGCCAACAGGATTAAGAGATTACAGGTCAATCCAGTTAATCTGTCGTCCACGTGGTGAGAGGGATGATGATGACTCACTTGGCAGCTTCATCGTTCACACACAGCCGCCATGAGAACGTCTCCTGACACACACGAACACACACGAACACACACTAACACTAACACACACGAACACACACGAACACTAACACTCACTAACACTCACTAACACACACGAACACTAACACACACTAACACTAACACACACCCTAACACACACTAACACTAACACACACGAACACACACGAACACACACTAACACTAACACACACGAACACACACGAACACACACTAACACTAACACACACGAACACACACGAACACACACTAACACTAACACACACCCTAACACACACTAACACTAACACACACTAACACACACTAACACTAACACACCCTAACACACACTAACACCAACACACACTAACACACACTAACACACACTAA
Organism: Anarhichas minor; assembly: GCF_050575085.1. Classification (NCBI taxonomy): domain Eukaryota; kingdom Metazoa; phylum Chordata; class Actinopteri; order Perciformes; family Anarhichadidae; genus Anarhichas; species Anarhichas minor. The sequence goes on from NW_027466502.1 coordinate 466,548, forward strand.
CACCAACACACCCTAACACACACTAACACACACGAACACACACGAACACACACGAACACACACGAACACACGAACACTAACACACACGAACACACCCTAACACACACGAACACTAACACACACTAACACACACTAACACACACGAACACACACGAACACACACGAACACTAACACACACTAACACCAACACACACGACACACGAACACTAACACACACGAACACACACTAACACTAACACACACGAACACACACGAACACTAACACTCACTAACACACACGAACACTAACACACACTAACACTAACACACACCCTAACACACACTAACACTAACACACACGAACACACACTAACACCAACACACCCTAACACACACTAACACCAACACACACGAACACACACGAACACTAACACACACTAACACTAACACACACGAACACACACGAACACTAACACACACGAACACACACTAACACACACGAACACACACGAACACTAACACACACGAACCATAACTCTCTGTTGACAATAATATTTTGGTGATTTGACTCGTGGTTTTTTTGCCTTGGAAGCAGAGCTTTGAGGTAGTTCAGTTCAAAATCCACTCCCAGTCTTAAGATCTAGTCTACCCCTTTACCCTGGTGCCCCAATCATCATGGTAACCACCACCTGTGTTTCAGTGAAGCTATAGCTCCTCTCAAGTGCAAGACTGTCCGTCACAAATACAAGATTCAATCCAAGAGTATGAATCTAAAATGCAGAAATGAGAGAAGCGATGTCTCAATTGAACCTCAATGATACTACCGGTAATATTGGCGTGTACAATGCCTTGTATAAGTATTCACCCCCCTTGGATGTTTTCCCCATTTGTTGCTTTTATACATGAAATCATGTTCAGTATAATTTGGCTTATTTGTCAAGAATTTGCAGAAAAACAGATTTTTACAAACTAATGTCAATTAATTAAAAATATATAGTGTAAAATAAGTGTTTGCATAAATATTCACCCCCTTTAAAGTGACTGACCTAATTCAACAGAAGTCCAGCTAGTTGATGCCAGCAGTGTCACAAGTAGTGAGATGAGATCACCTGAGTGCAGTTGATGTGTGTCAGTGATTGTAGTATAAACACACGTGTGTCTGGGAGGTCCAGTCTCTGGTTCATCAGTATTCCTGCTACAACTGCAACATGAAGACAAAAGAACACTCCAAGCAACTCAGAGGAAAGATCATTGAGAAGTACAAGTCAGGAGATGCTACACAAATATTTCCAACTCACTGGACATCCCACAGAGCTCAGTTCAGTCCATCATTAAGACATGGAAGGAGGATGGGACTAGTTTAAATCTCCTAGAGCTGGCCGTCCTCACAAACTGAGTGACCGGGCAAGAAGAGGACTGATGAGGGAGGCCACCAAGACACCTAGGACCACTCTGAAGGAGTTCAAAGCTTCAGTGGCTCAGATGGGAGAGACTGTACATACAGCAACTGTTGCCCGGGTTCTTCACCAGTCAGAGCTGTATGGGAGAGTGGCAAAGAGAAAGACAGTGTAGAAAGAAATCACCCAAAGGCATGTGTGAGACTCCAAGGTCAACTGGAAGAAGGTTCTTTGGTCTGATGAGACAAACATTGACCTTTTTGGCCATCAGACTAGACGCTATGTTTGGTGAACACCAAACACTGCACATCAGCACAAACACACCATCTCCACCGTGAAGCATGGTGGTGGCAGCATCATGCTCTGGGGATGCTTCTCAGCAGCAGGCCCTGGAAGACTTGTAAAGGTAGAGGGGAACATGAATGCAGAAAGATATCCCCAAATCCTGGAGGATGATCTGACTCAGTCTGCAAGAGAACTACGACTTGGGAGAAGATTTATTCTCCAGCAAGACAACGAGCCCAAGCATACAGCAAAAGCTCCACAGAATGGTTCAAAGACCACAAGGTGAATGTTCTGGAGTGGAAGTCAAAGCCCAGACCTCAATCCAATCCAGAATCTGTGGCTGGACTTGAGAAGAGCTGTTCACGCCCGATCATTGAGTAACCTGACAGAGCTGGAGCTGATTTGAAGAAGAATAGAGAAAAATCTTAGTGTCCAGATGTGCCAGCCTGAGTGAGACACATCCACACACACACTCAGTGCTGTGATTGCAGCCAAAGGTGCATTTACTAAACACTGACCTGAAGGGGGTGAATAATTATGCAATCATTTACTTTACCTTATATATTTTTAATTAATTGACATTATTTTGTAAAAATCTGATTTCACTTTGATATTAAAGAGGTTTTTTTTGCAAATTCTTGTCAAAAAATCCAAATTATACTGACCATGATTTCATGTATAAATGCAACAAAAGGGGGCTGCAAGGTGGTGTAGTGGCTAGCACTGTCACCTCACAGCAAGAAGGACCCGGGTTCGACCCCCGATCCCAGGTGGTCCTTCTGTGTGGAGTTTGCACGTTCTCCCCGTTGCAGCGTGGGTTCCCTCCGGGTTCTCTGGCTTCCTCCCACAGTCCAAAGACATGCAGCTTAGGTTATTTGGAGACTCGAAATTGCCCGTAGGTGTGAATGTGAGCGTGAATGCTTGTCTGTCTCTATATGTGCGATGAACTGGCGACCTGTCCAGGGTGTACCCTGCCTTCGCCCAATGTTAGCTGGGATCGGCTCCAGCGCCCCGCGACCCTCAACAGGATAAGCGGTTTGGATAATGGATGGATGGAAGCAACAAAAGGATGAAACATCCAAGGGCGGTGAATACTTATGCAAGGCACTATACGGTATATTGCAACGTGTTCGGGCAGTAGAAGCAAAAAAGCAAGAGGATGATGGCCAAAAACCAAGATGGTGACGGCAAAAAAGCAAGATGGCGACGGCAAAAAAGCATGAAGATGATGGCCAAAAACCAAGATGGCGACGGCAAAAAAGCAAGAGGATAACGGCTAAAAACAAGAGGATAACGGCTAAAAACCAAGATGGCGACAGCTAAAAACCAAGATGGTGATGGCTAAAAACCAAGATGGCGACAGCTGAAAACCAAGATGGTGACGACTAAAATCCAAGATGGCGATGGCAAAAAAACCAAGAGGATGATGGCTAAAATCCAAGATGGCGACGGCTAAAAACCAAGATGGCGATGGCTAAAACCAAGATGGCACTTGAGACACTAAGACTTCTTTCATGTGAACAACCTAACACACACACACAGGACTAGGACTGAGTATCGGTACCTTTAAGGTATCGACCAAAATAGCTCAGTAACAGGAAGCACCGAAAACTCTCCAGTCAATCAATTCTTTTTGTGCCCAGATCGAGAAACAAATTACTTGTTTTTATAATTTCTCTCACAGCCAATCACCTCAAGTTTATCTCAATTTAAAGCGCATTGATTGGCCCACGACTGCAGCAGCTTCAACACATACAGCTCTTTAATGGTACTGGTGTGGGGATATTAAATGATACAGAATCTCATATAAAATACTGATACAGATTAAACTGATATAAAATATGGACTTTGATAACTAACCTTGGACTAAATTAATCAGATATTTGCATATTGATAACATGATGAGTTGAGATCATCACTCAGCTCTTGTTCTTTACTTATCAGGACTCTCACTAATCCAGATCCAAACCCAGCAGTGTTCCAGACTGAGGTCTGGGACCTCTTAGACCAGTTTAAAGAATCACAAAATGTTTTCTAGTCTTCATTATTCACAATGAAACGACTCGATAAATAAAAATATCACTTTTTGATTGATCTCCAAACTGAGTTTATACTCAGGGGGCGAGGACAAAATGTCCTCACTGACGAGGACTAAAACAGGACACACACACACACACACACAGTCTGGCTGCCTGAGGACTCCGCTGATCTCTGAAAGATGAACACTGAGCTGCAGGTCATTTTATAATTAGTGGAGCAGGGAATCACTGTGTGTGTGTGTGTGTCCTGTCCTGTCCTTGATGGGGTAACTGCAGCAGTAACACACACACACTGCAAGATAATAAATCTGAGTGACTTTGTGGAGAGGAGGGAGGAAGAGGATGAGCATGAAGGACATGATGAAGACAGAAAGGACAGGAGTGAGGACATAATAGTGTGTGTGTGTGTGTGTGTGTGTGTGTGTGTGTGTGTGTGTGTGTGTGTGTGTGTGTGTGTGTGTGACTTTGGGCCTCGGGCCATAGCTTTGAGGTCAGAGGTCAGGAGTCCTGACTGGTTAAATAAACAGTCGAGTGTTGCAGCGCTGCTGGTGTGTTCAAGGACACTCTGTGATCTCACAACTGTTTACGCCTGTTCACAACTGTTCACAACTGTTTATGCCTGTTCACAACTGTTCACAACTGTTTATGCCTGTTCACAACTGTTCACAACTGTTTACGCCTGTTTACGCCTGTTCACAACTGTTCAAAACTGTTCACAACTGTTTATGCCTGTTCACAACTGTTCACAACTGTTCACGACTATTCACAACTGTTCACGCGACTGTTTACGCCTGTTCACGACTGTTCACAACTGTTTACGCCTGTTCACGACTGTTCACAACTGTTTACGCCTGTTCACAACTGTTCACGCGACTGTTTACGCCTGTTCACGACTGTTCACAACTGTTCACAACTGTTTACAACTGTTTACGCCTGTTCAACACAACAACAACAACAGCAACAACAGGCAAACTGGAGATATTTAACATACATATCTATTCTGCTGCAGCTGCACAACAGCTTCCCTCTAGATAAATAAAGTTTTATCTTCTCTGCAGCTGAGGCTGTCCATCACATGGCTGACAGGAGGACAGACAGGAGGACAGACAGGAGGACACTAACAGGAGCCATGCAGCTCATTAAGGCCCAGAATGAGTTTAATAAATCAGGTGTGAAGCAGCAGAATGAAGAGAAACCCGTAGAGTTACGACATCAGTGAGTCTGTAATGTGAGAACTGAACCTTCTCTTGATTCTCAGTGATTGAACACCAGTCTGACCTTCTTCCTCGTCCACCTCCTCCTCCCTCTGTGTGAACATGCAGACCTTTCTCGTCTCCCTCCGTCCAGCTGAAACCGGCTGACTGTGTGAACGAGACCTTTTCAGGTGAGAATAAACAAAACTGTCTTCTTTCTCTCTCAGCAATTTGTCTCCGACAGTAAAGTTTGGTTTGGACAGAAAAAGAGAGGAGATGAACTTTATTCTTTTATCCTTTAAGCCTTTAAAACACCAGGAAACAAGTAAGACAGACTAAAACTTGAACTCACACTGTCTGACCACCTCAGATTAAATTTAAGGAAATAAAAATGTTTAATATTTTAGCTTAAAGTCATGGCAGCTTTTACTGCAGTAAAGCAGCTGAATACTTAGTTAAGATGCGACTGAGTCAATGATTCACTGAAACACAGAACAAAGGTTTAATGTCATGTCTCCTGAGGACAGACTGTTCTGTGCAGATTGTACAGATTGTCTTTGACATCTAGATTAAGAAAGTTGACTTTCTTCTTTTATAGTTTTAAAGTTTTCATGAATACTTATTGTGTTTCTTGTGGTTTTACACTTTTCTGTTCATGCAAGTTTTTATTTCGCTTTGCCTTTGTTATTATTTGAACTTCTCTATGTGATGAATAATATTACCTAAAATAAATGTGAGACTAAAGTGAAATTAAAAACTAGAGATTAAAATGTTTTAATCTGAATTTAGTATCAACCGTGTCAGCTAGTTTTGGATATACAATAAAGTGGGATGGGGAGAAATCATGAATTGGAGAATAAAATAGAGGAGACGGATCCATTGAGGTCAAATCAGTCCAACAAACAGAGATCTTTCCTCCAGCAGACCGCTGTTACGTTTAACCTTGATTTATTTGTCTAGTTTAGTTTCCAAACCTAACTAAGTCGTTTTGTTGTCTAAACTTAACTGAGTAGTTTTGTTGTCTAAACCTAACTAAATAGTGTTGTTGTCTAAACCTAACTAAGTAATTGTGTTGTCTAAACCTAACTGAGTAATTTTGTTGTCTAAACTTAACTAAGTAGTTTTGTTGTCTAAACTTAACTGAGTAGTTTTGTTGTCTAAACTTAACTAAGTAGTGTTGTTGTCTAAACTTAACTAAGTAGTGCTGTTGTCTAAACTTAACTGAGTAGTTTTGTTTTCCAAACCTAACTAAGTAGTTTTGTTGTCTAAATTGAACTGAGTAGTTTTGTTGTCTAAACTTAACTAAGTAGTTTTGTTGTCTAAACTTAACCGAGTAGTTTTGTTGTCTCAACCTAACTAAGTGGTTTTGTTGTAATAAACCTAACCGAGTAGTTTTGTTGTCGAAACCTAACCGAGTAGTGTTGTTGTCGAAACTTAACTAAGTAGGTTAGTTGTCTAAACATAACTGACTAGTTTAGTTGTCTAAACCTAACTAAGTAGTTTTGTTGTCTAAACCTAACTAAGTAGTTTTGTTGTCTAAACATAACTAAGTAGTTTAGTTGTCTAAATGTAACTAAGTAGTTTAGTTGTCTAAACCTAACTAAGTAGTTTTGTTGTCTAAACATAACTAAGTAGTTTAGTTGTCTAAACATAACTAACTAGTCTAGTAGTCTGAACCTACCTTAGTAGTTTTGTTGTCTAAACTTAACCGAGTAGTTTTGTTGTCTAAACCTAACTAAGTAGTTTTGTTGTCTAAACCTAACCGAGTAGTTTTGTTGTCTAAACGTAACTAAGTAGTTTAGTTGTCTAAACATAACTGACTAGTTTAGTTGTCTAAACCTAACTAAGTAGTTTTGTTGTCTAAACTTAACTGAGTAGTTTTGTTGTCTAAACTTAACTGAGTAGTTTTGTTGTCTAAACTTAACTAAGTAGTGTTGTTGTCGAAACTTAACTAAGTAGTGCTGTTGTCTAAACTTAACTGAGTAGTTTTGTTTTCCAAACCTAACTAAGTAGTTTTGTTGTCTAAATTTAACTGAGTAGTTTTGTTGTCTAAACTTAACTAAGTAGTTTTGTTGTCTAAACCTAACTAAGTAGTTTTGTTGTCTAAACCTAACTAAATAGTGTTGTTGTCTAAACTTAACTAAGTAGTTTTGTTGTCTAAACCTAACTAAGTAGTTTTGTTGTCTAAACTTAACTGAGTAGTGTTGTTGTCTAAACTTAACTAAGTAGTGTTGTTGTCTAAACTTAACTAAGTAGTGCTGTTGTCTAAACTTAACTGAGTAGTTTTGTTTTCCAAACCTAACTAAGTAGTTTTGTTGTCTAAATTTAACTGAGTAGTTTTGTTGTCGAAACCTAACCGAGTAGTTTTGTTGTCGAAACCTAACCGAGTAGTTTTGTTGTCGAAACGTAACTAAGTAGTTTAGTTGTCGAAACCTAACTAAGTAGTTTTGTTGTCGAAACATAACTAAGTAGTTTAGTTGTCTAAACATAACTAAGTAGTTTTGTTGTCGAAACCTAACCGAGTAGTTTTGTTGTCGAAACCTAACCGAGTAGTTTTGTTGTCTCAACCTAACTAAGTAGTTTTGTTGTCTAAACCTAACCGAGTAGTTTTGTTGTCGAAACCTAACCGAGTAGTTTTGTTGTCGAAATCTAACTAAGTAGTTTAGTTGTCGAAACATAACTGACTAGTTTAGTTGTCTAAACCTAACTAAGTAGTTTTGTTGTCTAAACTTAACTAAGTAGTTTTGTTGTCTAAACCTAACTAAGTAGTTTTGTTGTCGAAACCTAACTAAGTAGTTTTGTTGTCTAAACATAACTAAGTAGTTTAGTTGTCTAAACATAACTGACTAGTTTAGTTGTCTAAACCTAACTAAGTAGTTTTGTTGTCTAAACTTAACCGAGTAGTTTTGTTGTCTAAACCTAACTAAGTAGTTTTGTTGTCTAAACCTAACTAAATCGTTTTGTTGTTTAAACCTAACTAAGTAGTTTTGTTGTCGAAACCTAACTAAGTAGTTTTGTTGTCTAAACATAACTAAGTAGTTTAGTTGTCTAAACATAACTGACTAGTTTAGTTGTCTAAACCTAACTAAGTAGTTTTGTTGTCTAAACTTAACCGAGTAGTTTTGTTGTCTAAACCTAACTAAGTAGTTTTGTTGTCTAAACCTAACTAAATCGTTTTGTTGTTTAAACCTAACTAAGTAGTTGTGTTGTCTCAACCTAACTAAGTAGTTGTGTTGTCAAAACCTAACTAAGTAGTTTTGTTGTCTAAACCTAACTGAGTAGGTTAGTTGTCTAAACCTAACTAAGTAGTTTTGTTGTCTAAACATAACTAAGTAGTTTTGTTGTCTAAACCTAACTAAGTAGTTTTGTTGTTTAAACCTAACAAAGTAGTTTTGTTGTCTAAACCTAACTAAATAGTTTTGTTGTTTAAACCTAACCGAGTAGTTTTGTTGTCTCAACCTAACTAAGTAGTTTTGTTGTCTAAACCTAACCGAGTAGTTTTGTTGTCGAAACCTAACCGAGTAGTTTTGTTGTCGAAACCTAACTAAGTAGTTTAGTTGTCGAAACATAACTGACTAGTTTAGTTGTCTAAACCTAACTAAGTAGTTTTGTTGTCTAAACTTAACTAAGTAGTTTTGTTGTCTAAACGTAACTAAGTAGTTTAGTTGTCGAAACCTAACTAAGTAGTTTTGTTATCGAAACCTAACTAAGTAGTTTTGTTGTCTAAACATAACTAAGTAGTTTAGTTGTCGAAACCTAACAAAGTAGTTTTGTTGTCTAAACATAACTAAGTAGTTTAGTTGTCTAAACATAACTAAGTAGTTTTGTTGTCTAAACCTAACCGAGTAGTTTTGTTGTCGAAACCTAACCGAGTAGTTTTGTTGTCGAAACCGAACTAAGTAGTTTAGTTGTCGAAACATAACTGACTAGTTTAGTTGTCTAAACCTAACTAAGTAGTTTTGTTGTCTAAACTTAACTAAGTAGTTTTGTTGTCTAAACCTAACTAAGTAGTTTTGTTGTCGAAACCTAACTAAGTAGTTTTGTTGTCTAAACATAACTAAGTAGTTTAGTTGTCTAAACATAACTGACTAGTTTAGTTGTCTAAACCTAACTAAGTAGTTTTGTTGTCTAAACCTAACTAAATAGTTTTGTTGTTTAAACCTAACTAAGTAGTTGTGTTGTCTCAACCTAACTAAGTAGTTTTGTTGTCTAAACTGAACTAAGTAGTTTTGTTGTCTAAACCTAACTAAGTAGTTTTGTTGTCTAAACATAACTAAGTAGTTTTGTTGTCTAAACTGAACTAAGTAGTTTTGTTGTCTCAACCTAACTAAGTGGTTTTGTTGTAATAAACCTAACCGAGTAGTTTTGTTGTCGAAACCTAACCGAGTAGTGTTGTTGTCGAAACTTAACTAAGTAGGTTAGTTGTCTAAACATAACTGACTAGTTTAGTTGTCTAAACCTAACTAAGTAGTTTTGTTGTCTAAACCTAACTAAGTAGTTTTGTTGTCTAAACATAACTAAGTAGTTTAGTTGTCTAAATGTAACTAAGTAGTTTAGTTGTCTAAACCTAACTAAGTAGTTTTGTTGTCTAAACATAACTAAGTAGTTTAGTTGTCTAAACATAACTAACTAGTCTAGTAGTCTGAACCTACCTAAGTAGTTTTGTTGTCTAAACTTAACCGAGTAGTTTTGTTGTCTAAACCTAACTAAGTAGTTTTGTTGTCTAAACCTAACCGAGTAGTTTTGTTGTCTAAACGTAACTAAGTAGTTTAGTTGTCTAAATATAACTGACTAGTTTAGTTGTCTAAACCTAACTAAGTAGTGTTGTTGTCGAAACTTAACTAAGTAGTGCTGTTGTCTAAACTTAACTGAGTAGTTTTGTTGTCTAAACTTAACTAAGTAGTGTTGTTGTCGAAACTTAACTAAGTAGTGCTGTTGTCTAAACTTAACTGAGTAGTTTTGTTTTCCAAACCTAACTAAGTAGTTTTGTTGTCTAAATTTAACTGAGTAGTTTTGTTGTCTAAACTTAACTAAGTAGTTTTGTTGTCTAAACCTAACTAAGTAGTTTTGTTGTCTAAACTTAACTGAGTAGTGTTGTTGTCTAAACTTAACTAAGTAGTGTTGTTGTCTAAACTTAACTAAGTAGTGCTGTTGTCTAAACTTAACTGAGTAGTTTTGTTTTCCAAACCTAACTAAGTAGTTTTGTTGTCTAAATTTAACTGAGTAGTTTTGTTGTCGAAACCTAACCGAGTAGTTTTGTTGTCGAAACCTAACCGAGTAGTTTTGTTGTCGAAACGTAACTAAGTAGTTTAGTTGTCGAAACATAACTAAGTAGTTTTGTTGTCGAAACATAACTAAGTAGTTTAGTTGTCTAAACATAACTAAGTAGTTTTGTTGTCGAAACCTAACCGAGTAGTTTTGTTGTCGAAACCTAACCGAGTAGTTTTGTTGTCTAAACCTAACCGAGTAGTTTTGTTGTCGAAACCTAACCGAGTAGTTTTGTTGTCGAAATCTAACTAAGTAGTTTAGTTGTCGAAACATAACTGACTAGTTTAGTTGTCTAAACCTAACTAAGTAGTTTTGTTGTCTAAACTTAACTAAGTAGTTTTGTTGTCTAAACCTAACTAAGTAGTTTTGTTGTCGAAACCTAACTAAGTAGTTTTGTTGTCTAAACATAACTAAGTAGTTTAGTTGTCTAAACATAACTGACTAGTTTAGTTGTCTAAACCTAACTAAGTAGTTTTGTTGTCTAAACTTAACCGAGTAGTTTTGTTGTCTAAACCTAACTAAGTAGTTTTGTTGTCTAAACCTAACTAAATCGTTTTGTTGTTTAAACCTAACTAAGTAGTTTTGTTGTCGAAACCTAACTAAGTAGTTTTGTTGTCTAAACATAACTAAGTAGTTTAGTTGTCTAAACATAACTGACTAGTTTAGTTGTCTAAACCTAACTAAGTAGTTTTGTTGTCTAAACTTAACCGAGTAGTTTTGTTGTCTAAACCTAACTAAGTAGTTTTGTTGTCTAAACCTAACTAAATCGTTTTGTTGTTTAAACCTAACTAAGTAGTTGTGTTGTCTCAACCTAACTAAGTAGTTGTGTTGTCAAAACCTAACTAAGTAGTTTTGTTGTCTAAACCTAACTGAGTAGGTTAGTTGTCTAAACCTAACTAAGTAGTTTTGTTGTCTAAACATAACTAAGTAGTTTTGTTGTCTAAACCTAACTAAGTAGTTTTGTTGTCTAAACCTAACTAAGTAGTTTTGTTGTTTAAACCTAACAAAGTAGTTTTGTTGTCTAAACCTAACTAAATAGTTTTGTTGTTTAAACCTAACCGAGTAGTTTTGTTGTCTCAACCTAACTAAGTAGTTTTGTTGTCTAAACCTAACCGAGTAGTTTTGTTGTCGAAACCTAACCGAGTAGTTTTGTTGTCGAAACCTAACTAAGTAGTTTAGTTGTCGAAACATAACTGACTAGTTTAGTTGTCTAAACCTAACTAAGTAGTTTTGTTGTCTAAACTTAACTAAGTAGTTTTGTTGTCTAAACCTAACTAAGTAGTTGTGTTGTCTAAACCTAAATAAGTAGTTTTGTTGTCGAAACCTAACTAAGTAGTTTTGTTGTCTAAACGTAACTAAGTAGTTTAGTTGTCGAAACCTAACTAAGTAGTTTAGTTGTCGAAACCTAACTAAGTAGTTTTGTTATCGAAACCTAACTAAGTAGTTTTGTTGTCTAAACATAACTAAGTAGTTTAGTTGTCGAAACCTAACTAAGTAGTTTTGTTGTCTAAACATAACTAAGTAGTTTAGTTGTCTAAACATAACTAAGTAGTTTTGTTGTCTAAACCTAACCGAGTAGTTTTGTTGTCGAAACCTAACCGAGTAGTTTTGTTGTCTCAACCTAACTGAATAGTTTTGTTGTCTAAACCTAACCGAGTAGTTTTGTTGTCGAAACCTAACCGAGTAGTTTTGTTGTCGAAACCGAACTAAGTAGTTTAGTTGTCGAAACATAACTGACTAGTTTAGTTGTCTAAACCTAACTAAGTAGTTTTGTTGTCTAAACTTAACTAAGTAGTTTTGTTGTCTAAACCTAACTAAGTAGTTTTGTTGTCGAAACCTAACTAAGTAGTTTTGTTGTCTAAACATAACTAAGTAGTTTAGTTGTCTAAACATAACTGACTAGTTTAGTTGTCTAAACCTAACTAAGTAGTTTTGTTGTCTAAACCTAACTAAATAGTTTTGTTGTTTAAACCTAACTAAGTAGTTGTGTTGTCTCAATCTAACTAAGTAGTTGTGTTGTCAAAACCTAACTAAGTAGTTTTGTTGTCTAAACCTAACTGAGTAGGTTAGTTGTCTAAACCTAACTAAGTAGTTTTGTTGTCTAAACATAACTAAGTAGTGTTGTTGTCTAAACTGAACTAAGTAGTTTTGTTGTCTAAACCTAACTAAGTAGTTTTGTTGTCTAAACATAACTAAGTAGTTTTGTTGTCTAAACTGAACTAAGTAGTTTTGTTGTCTAAACCTAACTGAGTAGTTTTGTTGTCTAAACCTAACAAAGTAGTTTTGTTGTCTAAACCTAACTAAGTAGTTTTGTTGTTTAAACCTAACAAAGTAGTTTTGTTGTCTAAACCTAACCGAGTAGTTTTGTTGTCGAAACCTAACTAAGTAGTTTTGTTGTCTAAACCTAACCGAGTAGTTTTGTTGTCGAAACCTAGCCGAGTAGTTTTGTTGTCGAAACCTAACTAAGTAGTTTTGTTGTCTAAACCTAACCGAGTAGTTTTGTTGTCGAAACCTAACTAAGTAGTTTAGTTGTCTAAACTTAACTAAGTAGTTTTGTTGTCTAAACCTAACTAAGTAGTTGTGTTGTCTAAACCTAACTAAGTAGTTTTGTTGTCTAAACGTAACTAAGTAGTTTAGTTGTCTAAACCTAACTAAGTAGTTTTGTTGTCGAAACCTAACTAAGTAGTTTTGTTGTCTAAACATAACTAAGTAGTTTAGTTGTCGAAACATAACTGACTAGTTTAGTTGTCTAAACCTAACTAAGTAGTTTTGTTGTCTAAACGTAACTAAGTAGTTTAGTTGTCTAAACCTAACTAAGTAGTTTTGTTGTCTAAACATAACTAAGTAGTTTAGTTGTCTAAACATAACTGACTAGTTTAGTTGTCTAAACCTAACTAAGTAGTTTTGTTGTCTAAACTTAACCGAGTAGTTTTGTTGTCTAAACCTAACTAAGTAGTTTTGTTGTTTAAACCTAACTAAGTAGTTGTGTTGTCTCAACCTAACTAAGTAGTTGTGTTGTCAAAACCTAACTAAGTAGTTTTGTTGTCTAAACCTAACTGAGTAGGTTAGTTGTCTAAACCTAACTAAGTAGTTTTGTTGTCTAAACATAACTAAGTAGTTTTGTTGTCTAAACTGAACTAAGTAGTTTTGTTGTCTAAACCTAACTGAGTAGGTTAGTTGTCTAAACATAACTAAGTAGTTTTGTTGTCTAAACTGAACTAAGTAGTTTTGTTGTCTAAACTGAACTAAGTAGTTTTGTTGTCTAAACCTAACAAAGTAGTTTTGTTGTCTAAACCTAACAAAGTAGTTTTGTTGTCTAAACCTAACTAAGTAGTTTTGTTGTTTAAACCTAACAAAGTAGTTTTGTTGTCTAAACCTAACTAAGTAGTTTTGTTGTTTAAACCTAACAAAGTAGTTTTGTTGTCTAAACCTAACTAAATAGTTTTGTTGTTTAAACCTAACTAAGTAATTGTGTTGTCTAAACATAACTAAGTAGTTTTGTTGTCTACACTTAACTAAGTAGTTTTAGTAGAAATTGTCACGTGTTGCTGGACTTTAGTCGGAAACGATGAAAATGAGCAGTAACTTTTCATAAGATATTATACGAACCCTTAATATGAGGATATGTTTGTCTGGTTGGTGTATCTAACAACACTAAAGCACTTTGAGGGTCTCCCCTCTCATCTATATGTAATATAAGGGTCTGATATCTGTACACAAACGATGAACAATGGATAACTAAGTAGTTTAGTTGTCGAAACATAACTGACTAGTTTAGTTGTCTAAACCTAACTAAGTAGTTTTGTTGTCTAAACGTAACTAAGTAGTTTAGTTGTCTAAACCTAACTAAGTAGTTTTGTTGTCTAAACATAACTAAGTAGTTTAGTTGTCTAAACATAACTGACTAGTTTAGTTGTCTAAACCTAACTAAGTAGTTTTGTTGTCTAAACTTAACCGAGTAGTTTTGTTGTCTAAACCTAACTAAGTAGTTTTGTTGTTTAAACCTAACTAAGTAGTTGTGTTGTCTCAACCTAACTAAGTAGTTGTGTTGTCAAAACCTAACTAAGTAGTTTTGTTGTCTAAACCTAACTGAGTAGGTTAGTTGTCTAAACCTAACTAAGTAGTTTTGTTGTCTAAACATAACTAAGTAGTTTTGTTGTCTAAACTGAACTAAGTAGTTTTGTTGTCTAAACCTAACTGAGTAGGTTAGTTGTCTAAACATAACTAAGTAGTTTTGTTGTCTAAACTGAACTAAGTAGTTTTGTTGTCTAAACTGAACTAAGTAGTTTTGTTGTCTAAACCTAACAAAGTAGTTTTGTTGTCTAAACCTAACAAAGTAGTTTTGTTGTCTAAACCTAACTAAGTAGTTTTGTTGTTTAAACCTAACAAAGTAGTTTTGTTGTCTAAACCTAACTAAGTAGTTTTGTTGTTTAAACCTAACAAAGTAGTTTTGTTGTCTAAACCTAACTAAATAGTTTTGTTGTTTAAACCTAACTAAGTAATTGTGTTGTCTAAACATAACTAAGTAGTTTTGTTGTCTACACTTAACTAAGTAGTTTTAGTAGAAATTGTCACGTGTTGCTGGACTTTAGTCGGAAACGATGAAAATGAGCAGTAACTTTTCATAAGATATTATACGAACCCTTAATATGAGGATATGTTTGTCTGGTTGGTGTATCTAACAACACTAAAGCACTTTGAGGGTCTCCCCTCTCATCTATATGTAATATAAGGGTCTGATATCTGTACACAAACGATGAACAATGGAGATAACTGGAGAGAATGAAGCAGAATGGGACCCACATATCGATGTTTAAAAAAGGATTTAGGAGGATAAAAACAAAATCCTCCAAGTTTAAATAGAAAGAGCTGTTTGTATAGAAAACACAGCAGAGCAGGTAACAGTATCTCAGACCCCCCCCCCCCCCCCTCTCTGCATGCTGCACACACACACTCACACGTGATGAAAGCTGATCAGTTGAACCTGCTGCTGCCACTCTGATCAATAACTTGATCTCCAGCACTGAAGTTTCAGTCATAAGCCCCGCCCACTTCCTGTCCAGCCCCTGTCACTCAACACCCCGGTTCTCACCTCCTCCGTTCTTGTAGCACAGGTACGGGAACCTCCACACGTTCCCAAGTCCCACCGCGAAGCCCACGCAGGACATCATGAAGTCCATCTGCCGCGTCCACGTCTCCCGCTCCGGGTACCCGGGTCCCGGTACCGGCACCGCTTTCCTGTCGGGTCCACCGCACGCGCCGGCCGTCCCACCACCGGACCCCGCACCCGCCGCCAGCGGTACTAGGCTGCCGTTGGCGGCCGCGGGGGGGTAACCTGCTCCATTAGACAGGAGGAGGGGGTTATTCTTGGTCTCCTCCAGAAGAACCAGAGAACAGGAGGAGGCCGGCAGGGCCTGCTTCTCCATCACCAGTTCAGAACCAGTCAGTAAGGGGACTTCTGGGTCTCTTTTGGTCTAGTTGGGTTCTTGTTGTCTTTAACAGTCAGCTGTTCTAATGTCTCTTATGTTCCCTCTACCTCTACCAGTAAACCACCAGTAAAGGACCAGTAGAGGACCAGTAAAGGACCAGTAAAGGACCAGTAAAACAGTCCGCACTGGTTCACCACTAGTTCTTTCCCAACGTCCCCTTTAATTGTGCAGGTTTTTGTACCCTTTAGAGCGGATTTCTGCTCTTTTTTTTGTTTCTTGCTCACAGTCACACACCAGTACCAACACAGTCGGTCCTACTGGTCCTCTTTAAAGCTGCTCCCAGAGTCCCGGTCAGAAACAGAGGAGTCGGTCCGTTCCTCTGGTTCCTCTGGATCCTCTATTTCTGCCTCTCTTCTCCTTCAGTTACAATAATAATAATTATTATTATTGTGATTCTCAGCGAGCTGCACGAGGACCAGATGATCCACAATCTCCTTTTTATTTATTTATCCAAATTAGTTCAATGTGTTCAAATGCAGAATGTCTAGTAATAATCAGGAGACATTTCTGTCCTTCAATCCAACATTAGAGACGCGATAGTCAAAAATCATAAAAATAAAAAAACAGCTGATAATAAAAAATAAAGAGAGTTAAACCAGCGCGCGAGCGGCGACCTTCAAAAACAGTCCACAAAACACTTGAATGTGAGTCTGAAGAATCGCATGAGAACGGAGAGTCACGAGGAGACGGCGGTCCGCTGGAGGACGGAGAGGACGGAACCACCGGAGGACACCGGAGGACACCGAGCGGCGCGCGGCTTCAGTCCCGGAGGAGCTGCGGTCTGCGGAGGAACGAGCGATCCATCGGAGGGTGGAGGTGCTAAATGTGTCCGGAGGGACGTGAACGCGTCTCGGTCCTCTCAGCCGTCAAATGTCCCGTTAGAGGCGCTGCGAGGTATTTAAGGTCTGTCTGTCTGTCTTCTGTCCGACCGGCGGCTTTAAAAGGAGAAGCTGCTGCTCCACCTGACGTCACGCACGCGGCCCCGCCCCCTCCGTTTCTCTCTCTCTCTCTCTCTCTCTCTCTCTCTCTGTGTTTACGTCATCAGGACAACTCCTCCCTCTCCATCATTACGAGACTCCCCCCCATCTTTAATCTACATTTGTGATGTCACAGGGGTCCCCCAATCCAGCATCTGTGCGTGCACACGCCCTATGCAGTTTTCTGCATTTTGTGTGGCGCGTTCATGAACTAACTAAAATGAGTATATTTATATTATGTAATACTATATTTCACTTTATTAAACCACATTATATTTGATCTAGTGTTCTATTCATTGTTATATATCTGTACTATAATGAATGTATTATAATATATTATATAATAATATTCTGTATCAAATAGCAAACTCTATTTCATCATGTGCTTCATTAATCTCTACTGTCTCTTTAACTCATAACAATAGTTATTATTAACCAACTGACAGATGTTTTATAGTTCATTTCTATATTAGAAATAAATAAATAATGTATAGTTTATATTTCTTATTTCAGTTTTATGTACTATTACTACTCATTTACTTTGAGTATGTTTCTGGTGATGATGATCAACACACATCAACACTCACACACACATCAACACACACACACACATCAACACACACACACACATCAACACACACTCACACACACATCAACACACACACACATCAACACACACACACACACATCAACATACTCACACACATCAACACACACACACACACATCAACACTCACACACACACACATCAACACCCACACAAATCAACAAAACGACACAAAGTTCACAGATTTAATAAAGTTACACGATAAAAAACTTTCATTGGAAACACTTCTTATAAAACAGTGACAAACTTTAAAGTTCCACTTTAATAAAGAGTTAAAAGCTCAACAGGAAGTTGAAGGCAGCGATGTGAAGACAAACATACGTTCATAACACGCACAGCTTTAATGTGTTAAAGATTAAAAACAGAAAAATACATTTTCATATAAAAACTAAACTTACTTCAGGTTCATTTCCCTTTTAATCACTTTAGAGAGAACACATATCCATAAAATACTTTCAATATAAGTCATATTTAATATGGCCTTTTATTTTGAAATGTATGTGTAAAAAAAACAATAAAATAAATAAATAAAATGCGTCCAGATTATTTGTATTTAGAATGATTCATGACGATCTCTGAGTTTTTCAATCGAGTTATTTTTACTTTATTATTTAAAGTCAGTTTTAGTTTAAATCATAATCTTCATTGATTGTGAAAGTTTTTTATTATTTCCTTCTTGAATGTTACAAATCAATATAAGCTTTTATTTTGAAATGACAGAGACTCCATCTCTCAACACTACAAACTTTTAAAAAATTTGTTAAAGTCATTTTGACTTTGAAATGTTCACTTTTATATTTAGTATCATTTTGATTTCTTATCTTTTCTCATCAGAGTAAATTTCATTGTTTAGATTTTTTTTCATAATTTAGTTTAAGGTAGAAATGTTGAATATATTCCTTCAAAATGTTCATATTCCTTTTAGAATAAGAAATATAACCTTTTATTTTTAAATTATGGATATTCTAATTAAATACATTTATGACAAACATCTTAATATTTAGTACATTAATCAAAATGTAGTGTTTTATTTACTATCTCGTACTTTTAAGTCACCGTTTTTATTTCATCAACGTATTTCTTTTGGGTCGTTATTGATCAGAATATTAATCTGCTGTCAGATGATTTCTACGTTTTCTATTTTTATTTAAAGCTTAAAATCAAAACATTTCAGCAGGTTTTCACTCAGAAACGTGAAATGCTGAGAAGAGCTCAATGAATGAGTCAACAACCGTAAATACATATTTATATGGAAGCTGAGAGCCGCACAGCTATAAAAATATTAATATTTTTAATCCTTTTATGTTGAGAATGTTGAGATAATTTTAATATATTTTTCAGGGCGACTGTGGCTCATTGGGTCGGCGGTTCGATCCTTGGCTGCTACGTGTCTGTGCTGAAGTGTCCCTGAGCAAGGCACTGAACCCCTAATGGCTCCCAGCATACAGGGATGGGTCAAATGCAGAGACAGATGTATACTAAATATAGTATAACAACATTCAAAATGAAGAAAGAATATCAAATCTTCCTGATGTCTGGAAAGATTTTCTCTTAATTTAAAAATACATATTACTGCAGTAGTCCCACAATAATAATACTGTAATGATACCGTAATAATACAGCAGGAGTACCGTAATAATACTGCAGTAGTACAGTAATAATACAGCAGTAGTACCGTAATAATACAGCAGTAGTACAGTAATAATACTGCAGTAGTACAGTAATAATACTGCAGTAGTACAGTAATAATACTGCAGTACCACCAGCAGGGAGAATGAAAGCAGCCGTCTGTCACTCAGGATCCTTTCTGTTTAGCTGAACACCTGGAGGACAGAAACAGGAAGAAGAAGAAGAAGAAGAAGTTAACTTCCTGTTCTGTTAGAGTCGCTCTACTCATTTTAGGCCTAATCCCAACGTCCCCCCTAAAGCCTCAAACCCTGAACCCTCAAGGACTCACTGAGATCACCTGATTAAGTGGTTGAGTGTGAGAGGCTGTGAAAAATATGATGTATACTTGTGTTTATTTATTGTATATTATTTACTCCCTGATTTGAATGTCTTCCTCACAAGATGAGAGGTATCTCATATAATCTATTTACTCATTTATGTCAAAACAGCTTCAATGACAAAATCTAATATTTGATAAATAAATAAATATTCTCTGATTTTATGTTTCATCTTTAACCCTTAATATTTCTGAGTAAATATAATGTGACAGGCTGAACACATTATTTTACATCTCCATGCATCCACTGGTTACCCCGTGTTTAACGTCACATTGCAATGAATTGTGGGTAATTCCCTTTGGCAAAGTCTGCATCTAATGCTGACTTAAGGAAAGGGCTCATAAAGGGTTCATAAAGGGCTCACAAAGGGGTCTACAGCAGGGGTCTCAAACTCCTCTTCACTCTGGGCCACATCAGCATCACGGTCGCCCTCAAAGGGCCGGTTGTAAATATAAGACTGTGTAAATGTAACTTCTCCTAACATATTGGTAAATAACTGTCTCTGCATTTGATTATTGTTTATTCAAGTGTTAAAATATTGTACATGCAGTTATATAAATGTAAAAATATATTTAAGCACATTTCTGTTATTATAACTTAAATCCTTTTAATTTAGGGTTAATAAACCCACATTACTCTATCAAAGATCAAACTATTAAAGAAAATAGCAAAGACAAATATCATCAAACACAAGTTACTACAATAACTTTGTTCAAAGCTTAAAATCCTTTCAAGGGTGCGTTTGCACAATCCCATGTGAAGTATTTCATGTGTTTTAAAGCCACGTTTAAAGTGGTCTTCAATGTACTCACAATACATTTCATGTCACATGTACAGTAACCAGCCAAAGAGCTGCTTCTGTGGCTGTGTTTAAGTATCTTATCATTATGACTTTCTATCATAGTTATGACTTTCTATCATCATTTCGACTACGGGGATATTTTTATTAGCAAGTCTAACTTTAAATTATTTATTTTTTTATTTTATTTTTTTTAAACTTTTATTTTTTTTTGCTGGCAGATTCGCGTGCCACATAAAATGACGTGGCGGGCCTTGAGTTTGAGACCCCTGTCATAAAGGGCTCATAAAGGGTTCATAAAGGGCTCATAAAGGGTTCATAAAGGGCTCATAAAGGGTTCATAAAGGGTTCATAAAGGGCTCATAAAGGGTTCATAAAGGGCTCATAAAGGACTCATGAAGGGTTCATAAAGGGCTCATAAAGGGCTCATGAAGGGCTCATAAAGGGCTCATAAAGGACTCATGAAGGGTTCATAAAGGGCTCATGAAGGATTCATAAAGGGTTCATAAAGGGCTCATAAAGGGTTCATAAAGGGTTCATAAAGGGCTCATAAAGGGTTCATAAAGGAATCATGAAGGGTTCATAAAGGGCTCATAAAGGGTTCATAAAGGGCTCATAAAGGGCTCATGAAGGGTTCATAAAGGACTCATGAAGGGTTCATAAAGGGCTCATAAAGGGCTCATAAAGGACTCATGAAGGGTTCATAAAGGGTTCATAAAGGGCCCATAAAGGGCTCATAAAGGGTTCATAAAGGGCTCATAAAGGGCTCATAAAGGACTCATGCAGGGTTCATAAAGGGCTCATAAAGGACTCATGAAGGGTTCATAAAGGGTTCATAAAGGGCTCATAAAGGACTCATGAAGGGTTCATAAAGGGTTCATAAAGGGCCCATAAAGGGTTCATAAAAGACTCATGAAGGGTTCATAAAGGGTTCATAAAGGGCTCATAAAGGGTTCATAAAGGGCTCATAAAGGGTTCATAAAGGGCTCATAAAGGACTCATGAAGGGTTCATAAAGGGCTCATAAAGGACTCATGAAGGGTTCATGAAGGGCTCATAAAGGGTTCATAAAGGACTCATGAAGGGTTCATAAAGGGCTCATAAAGGGTTCATAAAGGGCTCATGAAGGGTTCATAAAGGGCTCATAAAGGACTCATGCAGGGTTCATAAAGGGCTCATAAAGGACTCATGAAGGGTTCATAAAGGGCTCATAAAGGGTTCATAATGGGCTCATAAAGGGTTCATAAAGGGTTCATAAAGGACTCATGAAGGGTTAATAAAGGGTTAATAAAGGACTCATGAAGGGTTCATAAAGGGCTCATAAAGGGTTCATAAAGGGCTCATAAAGGACTCATGAAGGGTTCATAAAGGGCTCATAAAGGGTTCATAAAGGGCTCATAAAGGACTCATGAAGGGTTCATAAAGGGCTCATAAAGGGTTCATAAAGGGTTCATAAAGGACTCATGAAGGGTTAATAAAGGGTTCATAAAGGACTCATGAAGGGTTCATAAAGGGCTCATAAAGGGTTCATAAAGGGCTCATAAAGGACTCATGAAGGGTTCATAAAGGGCTCATAAAGGACTCATGAAGGGTTCATAAAGGGTTCATAAAGGGTTCATAAAGGGCTCATAAAGGGTTCATAAAGGGCTCATAAAGGACTCATGAAGGGTTCATAAAGGGCTCATAAAGGACTCATGAAGGGTTCATAAAGGGTTCATAAAGGACTCATGAAGGGTTCATAAAGGGTTCATAAAGGGCTCATAAAGGGTTCATGAAGGGTTCATAAAGGGTTCATAAAGGGCTCATAAAGGGTTCATAAAGGGTTCATAAAGGGTTCATAAAGGGCTCATAAAGGACTCATGAAGGGTTCATAAAGGGTTCATAAAGGACTCATGAAGGGTTCATAAAGGGTTCATAAAGGACTCATGAAGGGTTCATAAAGAGTTCATAAAGGACTCAAAATTAACATTAAATTTAGCCAATAAAATGAAAAAAATATAGTTTACAGCTTTTCAGTGTTTTATCATCTAAGGCAACAAACAAACACGTTCCCAAAATAATGTGACATTTTCATTAAAATACAAAGTGTCTCACTAAAGTTCAAAATGAACGAGTTTTATCTCCAGAGAACTGAGTTTATAACAATCACAATCTGTTTAAATGTTAAAAACATCTCAGTAGGAAAAATATATAAACAGAAATATATCGCATATATATATATATATGCGATATATATATACACATATACATACATACATACATACACAGATTGATATACGTTTATATTAAAATATATATAAAAAATATATATTTTTTTATATGTAAACTATATATATATATATATATATACTTTTTATATATATAAAATAAATATATAAAATAAATATATATATATAAAAGATATATATATATTTATATATATATATAAATATATCAATATAAATATATATATATATATATTGATTGGTTGGAACTGAATTTGCAGAAATGTGTAGATTTCATGAGGAAAAGAGAAAAATTGTGATAAACGTGATACATTTTAGAGATTTAAAGAATGAAGTTGAGAATAAAGACGTTAAATAATTACATTCATCTTGTGACTTTTCTTACTTTAACATAGAGTTGTATAATTTCACGACTTCCTCTTAAAATAATAACTTCTTATTCGTAACGTCTCAACTTTCTTTGTCTCCAGATTTATTTGTTATCACTGAAGCTGCAGAAATAAAATGAAACATTTTACTAGAATTTACCTACAAAAGAAGACAAACTGCTGAGTCTTTGAGTCCATTTCCTTGTTTATATAAAACTTCACCAAAAGAAGTATTTACAGGTTCAACCATCATGACCCAGACAGGAGGAGGAGCTTAAAAGATCTCTGGAGGAATCTGATGAGACAGAAACACGGTTTCAGGTTTAAGAGGATTTATGAAACGTTTGGGAAAAATAACTAAAATCTGAGCAAATTCTAAGAAATGAAATGAATTAAACTGCTTCTTCTTTTAGCTTCAATCTCAATATTTGTTCGGAATTTTGATGCAAAAAGCAGAAACAAACCGTCTCATTTTCAGATGAAAGATTTAATACGGACAATGAATTAATTAAGAGTTTTGTTTTCTCACAATGAAATAAATTAAATCAAAATGTCGAGATGATTATTCCTTTATAACCATAAACTAAGAGGGTTTGTAAATGTGATGATTAAAGATTCAGGTTATAATCAGTAAATATAAATCAGAAGATTATCTTTAGTGATATTTATTGATCCTGACATGAGAAGAAAATGATCGTTTTACATGATTAATGATCTCAGTATTTTATGTTTATCATTGTTAAATAACATGTTTTTTAAATAAGAAAATAATCATCTTTTTTTTTCAGGAGAAAACTTTATTATTATACGTTTCAGATAATTATCTCAAGATAACGAGGTATTTATATGAACTCAGCAGTAATCAATATAACTAATTATTATAGAGTATAATTAATAATAATATGGTTCTCTCAGGAGGAAATATTATTTTATTGCGATATTATTTTGATTTAATCCAAAGATATTTGTCTCATTATCTTGAGAAACACCGTTATTGTTGATGGATATTGATCATAAAGAGATATCGATCTGGTTCATATCTGGGAGATGATTAACTTGTGATCGAGAGAAAACGATTTTAAAAAGTTTCATATTAAACAAATAAAAAAATAAAGAAAAGTTATCAAATTCAGTTAAATTGTTTTGTGCTCATTTTCACGGCAACCGTTGAATCTGAATATTAATCACTAATGAATAACAGAGCGACCTGCAGAGTCTCCTCCTCCTCCTCCAGAAAATCAAACAGAGCTAGAGATCAAGCTTTCATTCTCTCTTAAATTAAACTTAAGATATATTAATATTGATTTTTTTATATATTTGTTCCCAAAACACAGAATACATTTCATCTTTTTTTTTTTTCTTTTCTTTTTTTTTTTTACAAAAAACAAATAACGTGTTTTCTCTTTGATAAATAAAAACGAAACATTTTGAACTTTGAGATGAAAAATAAACTAATTGTTGAACATTTTGTCTCCATGACGACCAGCTGAAGAACAAACATTTTTAATAATCAACATTTTCTTGTTTTCATGAAGGAATTAAATGTTTGTCCATGAAGTTGAAATATTTCATTATAAAATGTTTGTTATGTTGAAAACAGATTATTTTCTCCTCATTGGTCACAATCAGCTGCTGGAGACAAAACAGGAAGCTTCCACCCAACGTAAACAACAACAACATAAACAACAGGAAGTCTCCTTCTACGGGAAGTCTCCTTCAATAGACTGCAGTCGAGACAGACGTGGCCTAAAGAGACTCACAAGAAGGAAAAGGCACCCGAGACAGAACAAGAGGAAGCAGAGAGAGAACAAGAAGAAGAAGAGAGAGAACAAGAGGAAGCAGAGAGAGAACAAGAAGAAGCAGAGAGAGAACAAGAAGAAGCAGAGAGAGAACAAGAAGAAGCAGAGAGAGAACAAGAAGAAGCAGAGAGAGAACAAGAAGAAGCAGAGAGAGAACAAGAAGAAGCAGAGAGAGAACAAGAAGAAGCAGAGAGAGAACAAGAAGAAGCAGAGAGAGAACAAGAAGAAGCAGAGAGAGAACAAGAAGAAGCAGAGAGAGAACAAGAAGAAGCAGAGAGAGAACAAGAAGAAGCAGAGACAGAACAAGAAGAAGCAGAGACAGAACAAGAAGAAGCAGAGAGAGAACAAGAAGAAGCAGAGAGAGAACAAGAAGAAGCAGAGAGAGAACAAGAAGAAGCAGAGAGAGAACAAGAAGAAGCAGAGAGAGAACAAGAAGAAGCAGAGAGAGAACAAGAAGAAGCAGAGACAGAACAAGAAGAAGCAGAGAGAGAACAAGAAGAAGAAGAGAGAGAACAAGAGGAAGCAGAGAGAGAACAAGAAGAAGCAGAGAGAGAACAAGAGGAAGCAGAGAGAGAACAAGAAGAAGCAGAGAGAGAACAAGAAGAAGCAGAGAGAGAACAAGAAGAAGCAGAGAGAGAACAAGAGGAAGCAGAGAGAGAACAAGAAGAAGCAGAGAGAGAACAAGAAGAAGCAGAGAGAGAACAAGAAGAAGCAGAGAGAGAACAAGAAGAAGCAGAGAGAGAACAAGAAGAAGCAGAGAGAGAACAAGAAGAAGCAGAGAGAGAACAAGAAGAAGCAGAGAGAGAACAAGAAGAAGCAGAGAGAGAACAAGAAGAAGCAGAGAGAGAACAAGAAGAAGCAGAGAGAGAACAAGAAGAAGCAGAGAGAGAACAAGAAGAAGCAGAGACAGAACAAGAAGAAGCAGAGACAGAACAAGAAGAAGCAGAGAGAGAACAAGAAGAAGCAGAGAGAGAACAAGAAGAAGCAGAGAGAGAACAAGAAGAAGCAGAGAGAGAACAAGAAGAAGCAGAGACAGAACAAGAAGAAGCAGAGACAGAACAAGAGGAAGAAGAGAGAACAAGAGGAAGAAGAAGAGCTGGATGTGTTAAAGTGATGAAGGTCACATCATCTGTTTTAATCTCTTCATGGACGTCTTCAGTTATTCAAGATATTTTCTAGTTTTCACAGTTTATTTTCTTCTGCAGATTAAAATCACAGATATTATATTTTGTATCTCAAACGTCTCCAGAACCTTCAGAGAGTTCTCACGTGGTTCTCTGTGGACATCAAACATAAACGCTGAGGCAGAGAACGTCTCAATGCTTCTCTTTTTTCTCACCATTTAGTGTCGATTCTGAAAGAAAGAAAATCAGGAGCTGAACTGAGGAAACGTCCTCCATCACAATCAATAATCAGCGTAAGGCTTCTCCTCTTTCATTCAGTAACAGACAGAGTTTTAAGGCAGCTCCTCCTCCTCCTGTTGTTGTGCTTTGAGCAGTTAGTCTGTGACGAGGACGACGGCGGGGGGGGGGGGAAGAGGTTAGTGTTTAGGGAGGAAAAGCAGAGTTAAAACCAGACGCTCTCCTCCTCCTCGAGTCAGAAGGAGTTCAGAGTAAAGACAGACTCCTCCGTTCTCCTTTTTATCACAGGAGGAGTGAAAAAAGGAGGAGAGGAGGAAGTTAGAAAAAGACGAGGAGAAAATCTCCTCCGTCGTCGACAGTCTTCAGCTGAGATGAGGAGGTCTGCAGGAGGTCAGGGGGGGAGGAAGGAGAAGATCAAGAGGAGATCCTGTCCTCCTTTGGAGGAGTTTAGAGGGAGGAAAGAGGTGAGGAGGAGGTGGAGAGAGGGAGGGAGTCACTTCACCAGCACTGACTTTGGCAGAAACGACTCCATCTCGGCGCCTCCATCCGTCCTCGGCGAAGCCAAAGACGCGGAGGAAGAGGAGGAGCTCAGTGACGAGGAGCTGGCAACGGTGGCTTTGGGGAGGCTGTACATGTAGACGGCACCGATGACAAGCCCCGCCCCCACCGTGAAGAGCAGGTCCACCTGGAAGCCGAACAGGTAGACGGACATCACCGTGGACACGATGATGGAGAAGGAGGTGGCGAAGCCCTTCAGGATGTTGTCGGCGTACTTCACCACCACGGCGACC
The DNA here is from genome assembly GCF_050575085.1 of Anarhichas minor. Lineage (NCBI taxonomy): Eukaryota > Metazoa > Chordata > Actinopteri > Perciformes > Anarhichadidae > Anarhichas > Anarhichas minor. Next base: position 493,131 of record NW_027466502.1, read on the forward strand.
AGCAGCCCGCCGAACGCCTGGTTGAAGATGACGCACCACACCGTGCCAGTGTAGCCGAACAGGAAGCCGCGCTCGGCGACCGCGGCGCCGTCATTCCACCAGAGGCCCAGCGCGCCGAGCGCCGTGCCGAAGATCCCCAGCTGGACGTTCCTCATCCAGACGGACGCCGAGCTCCCCTTCAGGATCTTCTCGAAGTAGACACCGGCGAACCCCGACGACAGGCAGCTGATCACCACGGCCACCAGACCCACCGAGTAGTTCTGGTGGGAGTCCTCCGACACAGACGCCTCCTTTTTCCCCTCCTGCTCCAACTGAGAGGAGATCAAACGACAATCAATCGGGTTATAACCAGTAACAGGAACAAGTACGAAGGTCTTCTACTGCAGTAAAAGTACTACTACAGCAGGGGTGTCAAACTCCTCTTCACTCTGGGCCACATCAGCATCATGGTTTCCCTCAAAGGGCCGGTTGTAAATATAAGACGGTGTAAATGTAACTACTCCTAACATATTGGTAAATAACTGTCTCTGCATTTGATTATTGTTTATTCAAGTGTGAATATATTGTACATGCAGATGTAAAATGATATTTAAGCACATTTCTGTTATTATAACTTAAATCATTTTAATTTAGGGTTAAGAAACCCACATTACTCTATCAAAGATCAAACTATTAAAGAAAATAACAAAGACAAATATCATCAAACACAAGTTATTACATTAACTTTGTTCAAAGCTATTTTTGTCAACTCTCTGCATCACTAATGTCCCCGTCGTCGTCCCGTGCATGGCAGCTACATCCAAGAGCTCCTCACTGAGATCAGGTCTTATAAACACGGATAGATGCTCTGTGTCCGTGTTGTCTGTGCTTTCATCAACAGCTAATGAAGAAGACGAGTACCTGCTCGTCTCTTAGCTAGCTGTGTTGTTAGATTGCTGCTAGTTCCTGAACTCGGTCTGCGATGGTGTTTCTTCACAAACTGACATTTGTAAAAGTCTGTATGTGGTCGGAGCTCACCTGCTCACATACCTTTAGCAGCACTGGGCTGTAGCTTCTGTAAATATATTCTGCTGTGATTGCAGTCTGCCTTTTAATTCTTGGACAATTTGATGTTTTTCTTGGAGGCTAAATTTAGCTCCGTGTTTGGTGTCAAAATGCCGACGTGAATTGTATCCTTCATCACCGACACGCATCATAACACAGAAGACAGACCCGTTGTCCTCCCTGAAGCACAGACATGTTTTCACTTTCCCATCTTAAATTACATCTTCTTCCCTCTGCATCAATTTTTCTCTTCGTGGACATTTTGGGATTATTTGTCGATCTTTTTCAACTCAATCACTTGTTGGAAAACCTCTTTACGGGCTGTTCCCTCTCCTGTCCACCTGTTGCGATAGTTTTAATGTCGGTACACAGACAACGTGCTATCTCAGAATTTCAACTTTCTATCTCAGAATTTCGACCATGGGGATACTTTTATTTTCACGTCTAACTATTTTTTTTCCAAAATAAAAAATAAAATATTTTTTTTTTTTTGCTGGTGGATTCGCGGGCCACATAAAATGACGTGGCGGGCCGGATTCGGCCCGTGGGCCTTGAGTTTGACATGTGTGTACTACAGAGTAGGAGTACTCTGTTTCAAGTAAAAGTCCTGCATTAATCACCTTATTTAAGTTAAAGTACAAAAAAAGTTAAGTAAATAAGTAAAGTACAAGTACCTGGAACACGTCCTGAAGTAGTAACCGCGACGTACCTGAACCACGGCAACTCCAGCGAAGAGCAGCAGCAGAGAAACCCACTGAACTCTGGACAGAGTCTTCCTCAGCATCATCACGCTGAACAGAGCCGTGGTGAGGATCTTCAGCTGGTACGTCACCTGAGAGGACAGAGACACGTCGGGACTGGAACCACCGGGGGAACGTTTCTACTAACTAGTATCCTGATGTCATTAAAATATCCTGTTCCTTCATCATCATCATCACACTGTAGTTTATTCTGAAACTTTGTGTTTCAAAGATTAACATCTTCAGTAAGAACCAATGAGACACAGACAGGTCTGACCTGGAAGGTGGCAGCTGGCAGGTTAGAGATGGCAACGTACTGCAGGTTGTTCTGCAGCGTGTAGATGAGAGAAGGAACGGCCAGTTTCAATGTGTCTTTGTACTGAAACACGATGGAGTCAACCAGGAAGTACACAGTGTCCTTCACATGGACTGGAGACAGGGAGGGAGAGAGAGGGAGAGAGAGAGAGACAGACAGGGAGGGAGAGAGAGGGGGAGAGAGAGAGACAGACAGGGAGGGAGAGAGAGGGGGAGAGAGAGAGACAGGTTGTTATTGTACATCTCTGGCTAAAATAATAAAGTTATTTATTTTCACTTCAATATAAATGTTCAGTTCTTATCACAGTAGAGCAATCAGTTAAATAGTGATATTTAAGTGATATAATAGTGATATTTAAGTGATATAATAGTGATATAATAGTGATATAACAGTGATATTTAAGTGATATAATAGTGATATTTAAGTGATATAATAGTGATATTCAAGTGATATAATAGTGATATAATAGTGATATTTAAGTGATATAATAGTGATATAATAGTGATATTTAAGTGATATAATAGTGATATAATAGTGATATTTAAGTGATATAATAGTGATATTTAAGTGATATTTAAGTGATATAATAGTGATATAATAGTGATATTTAAGTAATATAATAGTGATACAATAGTGATATTTAAGTGGTATAATAGTGATATTTAAGTGATATAATAGTGATATAATAGTGATATTTAAGTGATATAATAGTGATATTCAAGTGATATAATAGTGATATAATAGTGATATTCAAGTGATATAATAGTGATATTTAAGTGATATAATAGTGATATTTAAGTGATATAATAGTGATATAATAGTGATATAATAGTGATATAATAGTGATATAATAGTGATATAACAGTGATATTTAAGTGATATAATAGTGATATAATAGTGATATTTAAGTGATATAATAGTAATATTTAAGTAATATAATAGTGATACAATAGTGATATTTAAGTGACATAATAGTGCTATTTAAGTGGTATAATAGTGATATTTAAGTGATATAATAGTGATATAATAGTGATATTTAAGTGATATAATAGTGATATTTAAGTGATATAATAGTGATATAATAGTGATATAATAGTGATATTCAAGTGATATAATAGTGATATTCAAGTGATATAATAGTGATATTTAAGTGATATAATAGTGATATTTAAGTGATATAATAGTGATATTTAAGTAATATAATAGTGATATAATAGTGATATTTAAGTGACATAATAGTGATATTTAAGTGATATAATAGTGAGATTTAAGTGATATAATAGTGATATAATAGTGATATTTAAGTGATATTTAAGTGATATAACAGTGATATAACAGTGATATAACAGTGATATTTAAGTGATATTTAAGTGATATGATAGTGATATAATAGTGATATTTAAGTGATATAATAGTGATATTTAAGCGACATAATAGTGATATTTAAGTGACATTTAAGTGACATTTAAGTGATATAATAGTGATATTTAAGTGATATAATAGTGATGTAATAGTGATATTTAAGTGATATAATAGTGATATTTAAGTGATATTTAACTGATATAATAGTGATATTTAACTGATATAATAGTGATATTTAACTGATATAATAGTGATATAATAGTGATATTTAACTGATATAATAGTGATATAATAGTGATATTTAACTGATATAATAGTGATATTTAACTGATATAGTGATATTTAAGTGATATAATAGTGATATTTAAGTGATATAATAGTGATATTTAAGTGATATTTAAGTGATATTTTAGTGATATTTTAGTGATATTTTAGTGATATTTTAGTGATATTTAAGTGATATAATAGTGATATAATAGTGATAGAATAGTGATAGAATAGTGATATTTAAGTGATAGAATAGTGATATTTAACAGATATAATAGTGATATTTAACAGATATAATAGTGATATTTAACAGATATAATAGTGATATTTAACTGATATAATAGTGATATTTAACTGATATAATAGTGATATTTAAGTGATATAATAGTGATATTTAACTCACATTTTTTCTGCAGCAGGATGATGAACAGACAGGTCACGACCTTCAGGACCTCCGCCATGACGACGGCCGACGTCGTGAAGAAGCGGTCGCCCGGCAACGTGCGGACGTATCGGATGCTGAGGATGAGCGACGCGTTCTGGACCACCAGCACGGCCAGACTGATGTACTTCAGCCTCCTGTGGACTGTGGGGACACACAGAGGACACAGGTCACACCTGTCACACCTACCAGAGCCCAAGGTGTTCTGTTTATAAGATCAGGATCCATTTCTACGGCAGAATGCGATCGTCTTATTTATGAATTATTTGCATCTGTACGTTTTGAAATTGTGACGTCATAATTAAATAACCAAGAATATGATTATGTTTTTTCTTAAATTATATAACCCGACCCTCAGGAATGATCCGCCTCAGGTGACTGAATGAAATGATGATAAATGATGTAAAAAGCTCTCCGACTTTAATTGTGTTGTTGGAATCTGACCATGTGGCTCTGAAACACAGAGTCAGGCGTCTTTAGCACGCAAAGGTTTCATCCTGATTCATGGCCCCCACTCTGAAGAGTTTCACATTACAGTGTTTTAATTCCCCCCCCCCCAAACAAACCACTGCTCTCATTGGAGGAGAACAGGGACGTTCTCTCTGCCACCTAGAGAATACATGGCGCCGCACAGAGCCTTTATACTGTACTACACCTCAGAGGTACATAGCAACAATTAGACATTCACATGAATGTAATATAGTTATTTTAATCCAAAAACAGATATCAAAGTAAAACATGTGACTCATCAATCAATACCTTAACTGTGACTACACCCGTGTGTGCATTGTGACCTCAGTAACCACACCTGAACCACACCTCCACGTCAGCATTCCTGCCACTCATCAACACACCTGGAGGTTAAACTCACCTTTAATACGGCTGTTAGCATTAGCCTCCACAAAGTACAGTAACCACATTAACTAACACTGACGGGTCAGTTAGCAGCAACACAAACTAGTTTTAGACTAGTAAACAGAGACGTTAGCCTAGCCTTGGACGTTAGCCTCTAGCTCAGCTAGCATGATTAGTCAATTTAAATTAAAACTACGACACTATCTTTATTCATTAAACATCTGGGATAAAGCTAAATAGTGTCGGCATTAGTTTGTTAGCATACTAATTAGCTTTAATGGTTAACTTTTATAAATACTAGCCCTCAATAAGTCAGCTAAGTTTGGCGAGTTTAGCTGCTAGCTAGCTAACTAGCCTTAGACGCCCTACACCTATAAAATCCGACACAGACGGCGAAACTTTGTGTTTATGACTTTTAATGTATTTAAATAAACTAAATATGGAGTGTTATTTCATCACACCAGTCCTCCCATCAGGTACCAGCTAGCCCGAGTTTTAGAGCCGTGCGGGCCGTGTGTAGTTAACCCATCCCCCGGTTCTCCCTCCCCGGTACCTTCACTCTGACTCCCGCTCGTCCTCTTCTCCTCCGCCGCCTGGCTGTCGCTCCCCGCGGCCATGCTGCGCTCCCTCTGCCCGCCGTCCAGATGCCTCGCTCGGCTAACGTCAAACGCTCCAGTAGCCTCCTAAAGCTAGCTCCTCGGGACCCGGACCGGAGCACCGACCTCCAGGGTTGTTTGTTGTTGTTCAGGTTAAAGAAGCGACAGACAGACAGACAGATATCAAGCCGGAGGAGCTGAGGTCAGAGGAAGCAGCACAAACACCGGGATGAAAACACTAGTGTGGAGGAAACGAGGTGTTCAGGAAGTGAAGGAACTACTGCTGCGGAGATAAGAGCATCTGACAGGAGGCATCACTCTGTCACTAAACTTTAATACACAACATTCTATTTCATTTAATTTTACTTTATATACCATAATATAGTACAATAGTTGTGAATTTCTGTCTAAATATATATAATAAATCTCACTATTTTCAGAAAAGTTAATGGAGGAAACTGTTTTATTTATCAGGGTTATATCATGGGTTTTTAAACCCTGAACTAATGAAATACTCCTCCACATATACAGATATGCAAATTTAAAACGTATATTTTAACTTCATTACTCATCAGTCTGTTTTGTGAACCCTGCGTTTTTAACTTTAATACATTTATCAATATCAGAAGAAATACATTTATAATTGATGTGTAATCGAGATAAACACTTTTCATGAACATATTAACATGAACCATGATTTTAAGGTAGTTTAGATGAACTAAATATAATCGAGCCCACAGATCATTAGGGGTGAAACGGACCTTTCACGATTAAAAACTGTAAATGTTGCCGTACGAACATTCTGTGATGAGGAGCTCTGAATAAACAGCCAGAGTGAGACCTCTCTCAGCCTGCTGACAACAATCGTCTCCTTGTTCTCCTGCAGGTTTGACATGAAGGAATCCTATTGGCTGCTGGGTGAACCTCACCTGTCAGCTCATGTTAGTGTCCATCGCCACCTGCTGGTTAACTGTGAAACAACACGATGTTCAGGTCCAACTTCCGGCTTCAGTGCACCTTAATGACCGTAGTTACCAAATGATTGTTACATAAAGTAATGAAGAGAAACATATTGAAATATAGTGTCAAATGATGAAACACAATGTAATGTAACATAATATAATGTAGTTTATTTTAATGTTACGTGTGTGTGTGTGTGTGTGTGTGTGTGTGTGTGTGTGTGTGTGTGTGTGTGTGTGTGTGTGTGTGTGTCTGCTTTTGCCTAAAACACACAAATGTTCATAAAAAGAAAAACAACCTTTTTGATTATTTTTTTTCACCATAAGTTCATAAAAACTCAAATCACCTCAGGCTGTGATGTCAGAGGGAGACTCGTATCATCATGTTTGCTTTTTAAAGACTCCAGACTCCCGAGGACACAAGTACACAAGAACAGACAAGACCACAAGTCCATGAGAACACAAGTACACGAGAACACAAGTACACGAGAACACAAGTACACGAGAACACAAGTACAGACAAGAACACAAGTACAGATAACGTATACTGAGAAAAGAGAGTAAAGTAGAAGTTAGTTGACTCAAGAGATTTGAAGATGTGACTCTAGTTGTTTGGTCCTGAGGAGAGGCAACAAGCTGGTCTGTAGATTCAATAAGAGACAAGATGAACGACTGGTTTGGGCTTCGGTACGGTGACATGGAGCTTTGGACCCATTTCCCCCAAATGTGTTGAATATATGAAGACAATATACATGCTCACATACATTTCATACACATGTATGAAGTGAACCAACGATGGTGTAAATCATGTGTTTACTCTTTACTGTCCATCACAAGGTTGTATTTCACTAGAAAGAGGAACTCCTATTTCTTTAAATACATGTGAGCGTCATGAAGACGTTTGAAGGTGCTAACAAACACCAAAGGAAGGTTCAACATTCATGAGATGAATAATCTGGATCAACTGATTAAACCGTCGTCCTGTTTAGGACTGAAGAATAAACCAGGACGATCTTCTATTCTTTGTCCATTTGTTGTTCATCCAACGTTACATTTGTGATGTGTTTTTACGTTGTTTTTCTATTTATATTTGACTTTGTTTAATGTACTTATTTTAAGCCCAAATGATGTCGTTCCTAAACCAAACAAAGTGGTTTTGATGCCTGAACGTAACCACGACTGTGTCACTGTGGAAATGTGGAAAGGACAATTAATGAAGAAAATAATCAACATTTCTTTATTATTCTTGTTCTTTCTTGAGCAGAAACACAAGAAGTTCCATTTACAAACATCATTTAAATGTGTTCATCTGCTGTCATGTTGTCATGAACACAACTCAGCTGCAGAGACACTTCAGGGTCAGAACACATGAAGGAACCAAAGGACTAAACTAAATCCAGGTCCAGGTGGAGTGAGGACTCCAGATCCTCTGATGATCCTCTGATCAGATCCAGAGGATCACAGAGATGATGGTGGACTCACAGCCAGTGAGATCTCTTCCATCTGAGGAGAAAAGAAGAAGAAGAGATGAAGGAGTGTTTGCAGAGACTCCCTTCATCAGCTGTCAGTCAGTGATGCAGCACATCCAGTAGAAAGAGCAGCAGGACTTCAGTCCTTCCAGCTCTCATCTGAACGTATTGGAGTGAACACACTGAGCTCCAAGCTCACACACCTGCACACACTTTGGACATCAAGTCTGTTCACTCTGCACATTTCACTCAAGTACACAGTGGAGATAAAGAGCTGAGGGTCCTGAACGCATCACCTACCTTCCTCCTACCATGGCCCTGCTGACTCCCACTGCTAATATCACTTTTATTATTACTCACATTACTATTTCATATTACCGATACCATTAATGTAGTTTTATAAACGTAGTTCAGGAACGGGGCCACGCCCAGAACACCGCTCATTTCCTCTGCACAGAGTATTTAAGCACAACGAACTCGTTCACTCCCTCTTCGACTCTTGTCTTCACATCCCTCCCCCCCAACCCCCTTTTTGTCGTCCGATTTCTCTCTCTCTCTCCCTCTCTCTCTCTCTTGTAGGATTACAGGAACAACAGGGGACTCTGCTCCGCCAGAGCTTCCGAAGAGATGGCCCCCACCCTACAGTCTCCAGTCCCCCCGTTCCCGCCAGTTGCCGGACATCAACGGTCCCCCATCGATCGCCTAACCTCCTTTCTACAAACCCTCCTCGTTTCTTCTTCCTGACATCCCTTCATCCCTCTACCTCGACCCCTTCATCCCTTCATCCCTCGACCCCTTCATCCCTTCATCCCTCGACCCCTCGACCCCTTCATCCCTTCATCCCTCGACCCCTTCATCCCTCATCCCTTCATCCCTCTACCTCGACCCCTACCCCACATCCCTTCATCCCTCTACCCCTACCCTATATCTATTTCATCCCTCAATCCCTTCCGCTTCTTGAATCTAACAATCTTTCCACTATGCAATGAACCTCTCGAAACTCATACTGTTATTGGCGTGGTCCTTGTTAGTGAAATGCACATTATTGACCTGCTTCTTCACCAGAGTCTCTGTGCTTTCTCGCCTCACAGGTTCCTGTGTATCCGGGTTATACCTGGACCAGGTCTTGCCTCCTGCCGTGGTTCTGTCATACATTGAATGTGCTGTAATTACATTGAATGTGTTGTAATTCACTTATCCTGCTCTACACATGACATCTATTGCACTTCTGTCCATCCTGGGAGAGGGGTCCCTCCTCTGTTGCTCTCCCTAAGGTCTCTTCCTCTTTTCTCCCCGTTAAAGGGGTTTTTGGGGGAGTTTTTCCTGTTCCAATGTGAGGGTCCTGGGACAAGAGGATGTCAAATGTGTACATATTGTAAAGCCCTCTGAGGCAACTTTGTAATTTGTGATTTTGGGCTATACAAAAATTAATTGAATTGAATTGAAATATTGAATTGAATCACGACTGCAGAAACAGAGAGGTGTTCACTGCTCGCTGTAATGATGGGTTCAAAGCTGATAAAAAACACAGTCTCACTGACATTTGAACGTCTCATCTCTTTGAAATATTCCAATGAGAGAGAACAGATCAGATCAGACTGATGGATGAGGACCACTGTCTCTATACATGTTGAGATGCTGTCAGCTGATGAGCAGCAGTATTTCCTGCAGACTTGAACACAACAACAACAGTCGTCTTCACATCAACTCAAACACACGATCACAACAAGCTTGTGGCTCATCTGATTGGCTGACTTTCTGTCCAATCCTGAAGCCTGTCAGCGTTCTCCTCTCACAGCTTCACTGAGAAGGTTGGAGGTCAGATGGGAGGGGTTGGACTTCAGAGCTGAGGCCAGAGAAGAACAGCTGATCTCTGACAACATGCAGCCCCTCAACCTGAATAAAGAATAAATGATGAAGATCAGAATCCATTTATAATCCAGTCAGATGTGTTCATGTTTTAAACGTGTAGCTCAACATGACTATGTCCTCATCAATGAGCTTTTCTCTTTGTCATTGTGTTATTGTGGATCATCATCATGTCAGCCTTCTACAGACATCATCCACATGTCACCACAACATTCATACACCTGATGATGTCACCACAGGTTAACACCATGCTGCTGGTCTCAGTCAGGTCTGGAACTAGAGGATCAAGACTATGATGATCAGGGTGGAAAAAAATCAACAGAGCAAAGTATCGATACAGAACACCAAGAATTCATCTCTTATGATATAAACTATTAATATAGTAATCAGGGACGTCAGGATGAACTGCGTCTAGAAGTCACGGCTTCATCAGCAGAAGAAGTGAAGAAGCTACGATATCTCTGGTGTCCTGACTCCTGATGAGACACGATGTTAGTGTGAGCGGTGACATCTCCCTCAGGAGTCACGTGACACGTGTGTGTGTGTGTGTGTGTGTCTGTGTAGGTGTGTGTGTGCATGCGTGTGTGCGTGTGTGTGCGCGCGCGTGTGTGAGCGTGTGTGTGTGTGCTTTTAGATCAATATCAATGATCAGATGTTATTTGTGAAAACACGTAAAAATTAACAGAAACCAAAGAAATATTTCTTCTTCATCAAGTAAACGTTTTAAATTGAAATCAAATATGAGTTCAGAGGATCTTCTGTCTACAGATGTGATCATTGAACAAAAATGATGAATATTAATTTATGTTAACAAATAAAAGACATTTTCTACAGTTTCTTTAAGAAACAAGTCTTTTGTGACTGAAGAATACATTTAGTTCAAGAAACATAAAATATGAATAAAAGAACATTTTTAACTTTATGAATGTAAGTTATGTTTATACTAGTGCTGAGCAACAATAAAAAATGTTTAATCACGATTAATCGCATTGTTATGCACAAAGTTCAATAATGAATTCAAAAGTAGTGTATTGCGCACTTTTATTTTAAAGTACTGCTATATGAACTAAAGGTCAATAACATTTGGTTTAAACACTTTAAACACATCAGGTTCTTGTTAACAGCAGTATTCCCTTTACACAGCAGCAGTTATAACACAGTTATAATGATTCTGATCATAGATATTCAGCCGGTGTTCACAACTTTATCTTCATGTGTGTAAGAGATGATATTTAAATATACACCTTGACAACTGAAACCTATCTACGTCATGTTTTTATGTTTGTTAAATTATCAGTAGTGATACTAAATGATGCTTATTATACATATTACAAACAAAACACTTTAAAAACTCTAAAACAATCATTTAAATTAATCATTTATTTTTGGCTTTTGTTGGTATTTTGATCAGACACATATGCAACGCTGATTACCGTAATATGTACACAGTACACAGTAAATGTACACAGTACACAGTACAAGCTGTTGAAATGAAGTATTTTGCAGTATTCTACACCAGACTTTAATCTTTAAAGCAGCTCTTAAAGCACTGGACAAAAAACTAACTCATACCTCTATTGTAATATTATTATATTATATTGTTATAAATATGATTGTGTTTATGAGCAGTTTACTTCACTAGATACTTCATGGTTTAGCTCCCCACCTCTTAAACTAGTTATTCTAACGGCTCGTGTTGAAAACATCAACGAGTGGAGACTGTAAATATAGAACATCACTCAAATGTTCTCTCAGTGATTTTTCATCTCCAGCAACACAACAGTGGAGTGATTTCCCTCCCAATATGAGAGAGAGTATTAGTTTGAGTCAGTTTGAAGCTCATGTTAAAGGCTCATGTTGTATTTCTTGCTCACCACTTCCTGTTGCTCTGTAGCCGTCTGTGAGCCGATTGGACGGCTGGCCAGCGAGCTTCGTCTGCAGACGCTTGTGGAGCTTTTCAATCCACAGAGGCAGAGAACCACAGGTTCCCATGATTTCATAATGAACATGTTCTGTGATATTTAATCAAAGCATCAACAGGGAAACAAAAGCCTCCTGTCTCTTGAGAGAGCTCTACTGCTCCAGTCAGCTGACAGTCGCTCTGTCAGCTGATTGGACGGCTGGTTAGCTAGCTAGCAGCTAGTTAGCCGTTCTCAGTTTGTGGAGCTTCTCGACTCCCAAAACGTTGGAACAAATAATCGATTCACCATCAATTCAACTGACAATATATTAAATCTACAGTTGATTTATGTCTCAAACGTTCTCATCAGTGAATTTAGTGATGAAACAGAACAAAAATAAACTTGATGTTTTTGGACATTGTAGTTGTGGCCATAGACTGTGTCGTTCCAACGCTTTGCATTGTGGGATACAGAAGGAGAGGTACACTGGAGATTCTTTCTGACTCAGTAAAACATCAGGTATTTCTGTCAGACTGTAGATTTAGCTTTTGTTAGCATGCTACATGCTACATGTTGGTCACATCAGTACAAACTGCTGGTATAGTACGAGGTTTCAAATACAGCCGCTGTCAAACACAACAGACTGACTTGATCCATGTGAAGCCTGAGATCAGTTCAGATCAACTTTACAAGTCATTTCTACAGAACTAGACTGGATTTAGTCCTGAACATCACAGACAGTATGGACAGATCACAGACACCAAGAACTCTTGAATGGACATTTGGACACGTGAGTATTGTGATGAGAAAGACCTGAACCAATATGAACCGGTCCTTAAAGAACAACATGTGTTTTTTGTTGCAACCTAAAGGTTCAGATAATGAGACAAAACATGGAAACAGAACCACAGTTAGACCTGCTGTCAACAAGTGTGATGATGATGTCATTCACTATCATCACTTGTGGAAGAGCCACTTCCACTATGACTGGTCTCAGCTGACATCTTTTTCTAGTAATTACAACAGAGACTTATGTTCTGAAAGCCTGCTCTGTGGAGACGTTTGGGCCTGTGTCAGGCTGCTGCTTATTACTCTGAGCTCTGCTTTAATCTCACCACAGCAGCTGTGTGGTTGTCTCTGTAGCAGCCTCATCAGCTTCTGATACCATGAAGATCACCACAGTTCACAACTTCACCTTTATTCAGCTTTGCATTCAAGTCTTTCTCTGTTTACACAGAGTTTGTATCTGCTGTCATCAGATCTTCATCTTCCTCCTTCATCTCCCTCACACACTCTACAGCCTCATCAGGACTGACATCACCTTCACTGACTGATGGACCACAATGAGAGTCTGTGGAAGCTAAGAACTCTCCTGTCAATCACTTCATTTTTTTTATTATTATTATTTTTTTTAACTTAATTTCTCTACTTTCTGTTACTCTGACAAATATTCAGCTTTTGTTTTCAGAAACCTTACAGTCAGTGAACTGACCTCAGAGTCTCCAGTCGACAGTGTGGACTCTCCAGTCCAGCAGACAGCAGCTTCACATCTGAATCCTTCAGGCTGTTATTACTCAGGTCCAGCTCTCTCAGAGGGGAGGGGTTGGACTTCAGAGCTGAGGCCACAACTTCACAGTCAGTCTCTGAGAGTCCACAGGCAGTAAGTCTGTCATAACACAAATATTACAAAATATTATTATGAAAGAGGACACTTGATATTTACTTCCTGCTTTGATGAACATTGTCTCTTCACATCAGTGGTTCAGCTGATCTTATCTCACTGTTTCACATGAAACAATAACTCTCATTCCTGCAGACTCTTCATCTTTTGTTGAGGGATCCACCTAAAATGTCTGAGACACACCTCATCCAAACCTTCCTCTCTGTCCATTTCCTCAAAGAATGAATTAATTAACTGACTTATCAAATGAGAGATGTGCTGTGTACTGCAGCTGAACTCTGATACGATCTCACACCTCTACCTCCAGCAGAGCGAGAGCAGGAAGTGAGGCCCTAAAGCTCAGCCATGAAGCCTTCTGTTGTTTCTTGATGATAACCTTAAAGAGATTTCATTTATCAATATGTAATCTTACGTGCTTCTGCACTCACTGAACAGTAAAGATGAGTAAATCAGATAATCTTGGTTTAATGGACTCCTGATCAGAGTCAGAATAAGAAACAGATGATGCAACAATGGAAACTGTTAAAGAGACTTCCTGACTGATGTTCCACTCAGGAAGACCAGACAGGAACCTTCAGGGGGGCCGAGAACTAAATGTTAACTTGAACAAGTCTGTCATTAGTGTACTACTGTGTTCTTTCACTTCGTGTTACTCGTAGGAGTTTGATTTCCGGATCATTTGTGTTTATTCGCGTCACTCTGGCTTGACGCCCCGGAGAGGAGGAGGGGCTTCCTCTGAGTAGACAACGTTTCATCAATCACGGCAGAAATAACTGCTATCGCTGCTTAGTACTTGTTGTGGAAGTCCAAGATATCCGGGGAAACTAAACTCTCTCATGTCTGGATTCATAACATCATCTGGAGGTTCACTGTATCTAACAAAACACACGTCAGCTGGTTTACTACAGATGTATGAGCTCAAAATAAACTATTCTACTGAGATTTAATTGCAATAACCGGATAGAAATGATGCTGACATAACAACATAATGATGCAGATTTGTAAAAAATCTGAATTCATCGTTTGTTTGACCACAAGACAACAAGTAAACACTTTTAAAATACTTGTTTTCTGAATGGAGTCTGGTTTTATCAGCGCTAGGCTATGCTAACGTTGTAGCTGCTCCATCAACACTCAACATAACGTCATCGAGGTTTAAATACACCAGCGTAGTTATTGTTTGTACCATGTGGTTTATACACAAACATTTATACACACAGTTTCTAGTCTCTGTACTAATATGAGGTATATTATATATATAACATGTATTATAGAGCGCTGGGTGAACACAGACGGATACAATATGTTTATCCTCCATTTATGATTCAACGTCAGTGATGACAGGAGAATCTCAACGCTGAAACGCTTTAAAGACACAGCGTCACACGAAAGTTCAAATATTTTAACTCGAGGCGAATTCCGTGTATTTTCGTGTTATTAGCATCACACATTTACCTCATACTCATCTTTGCATTGACTTCGTATGTAATCTCATCGAGCATAAAGTTGCTTCACGTTTGGTGTGCTTATTGTGTACTTAATGTTGTAATATAAACTTTATTAACTTTAGGACATCTTCATAAAGTTAATCACATCTGGACTTACTGAGCCTTTCTGCAGTTCCTCACAGCTAGAATCAGTCTCCGTCGTCCGTCCTCTGATGTGTTGTACTTCTTCAGGTCCAACTCATCCAGAACCTCCTCTGACATCTGCAGCATGTAGGCCAGAGCTGAGCAGTGGATCATTAAGAGTCTCTTCTTTGACTTCAGGAACTCTTGGATCTCCTGATGTACTGAGAGCTCGTTCATCTCCGTCAGACAGTGGAAGATGTTGATGCTTCTGTCAGGAGAGATTTGATAACTCCTCTTCTTCTTCAGGTTGTTGATGGCTCTCTGGATGGTTTCTGGACTGTTGCCAGCAGGCCTCCTAAGAGTCTCTGGTTGGACTCCAGAGAGAGGCCATGAAGGAAGCGGACAAACAGGTCCAGGTGGCCATTTTTACTTTGAAGGGATTTCACCATTGCTCGTATGAGGAAGACATCCAGAGATGAATCAGCATGTTGTTTCCTCAGAAAAGCCTTCAGTACCTCTCTCTTCCTGGTTGTGAAACAGTGGAACATGTAGACTGCAGCCAGAAACTCTTGAACACTCAGATGAACAAAGCAGTAGACTGTTTTCTGGAAGATCACGCTCTCTCTTTTGAAGATCTCTGTACAAACTCCTGAGAACACCGAGGCCTCCGTGACATCAAGACCACACTGCTCCAGGTCTTCTTGGTAGAACATGATATTTCCTTTCTCCAGATGTTCAAACGCCAGCCTCCCCAGCTTCAGAAGAACTTCCCTGTCAGCCTCCGTCAGCTCCTGAGGACTCGTCTCATGTGTGAGGGTCCAGGTTCATCACTGAGGTCTGGAGGAGGATCTTTGGACCGATCACTCTTCGTAGACAGACAGATGGATCCTGGAGACTCTGCTCTCTGTCTGGACTGAACTCTGCAAACATCAAGATGATTTTAATCAGAATGAATCTTTGAGAACAACAAAGACATTAAAGTAGATCTGAATACACAAACTACTGTTACTGCAGATATTTAGAAGCTTTTAAAGTTTGTATTCGTCCTCTTAGATGACATCACAGCTTTTCTAGATGACTGACAGCTGTCACACACACACACACACTAACACACACACCAACACTCACACACACACACAGTGAATAATGAGTGTTCTTGGGTTACAGCAGGTTTAAAGTGTTTTCTTCAGTCAATCCTGACTTTGTGTTCACAGAAGAATCAAACTGTTGATTCATTCTAACATGTGTGTCCTCTACAGTCCACACACACACGCAGACACACTAACACACTGTGACAGTAAAACAATCAAATGTTGGATGAACACTCACCCTGCCTCAGCCTTCAGCTTCTCTCCTTCTGCTCCGTGACTCAAAGTGGAGTCTGAACTTTGTGATAAACACATCAGGGTTCTTTCCTTGTTCTCATGTACCTGGATCACATGATCACTGTAGCTCCGCCCCTCTTCATTTACAGGAAATCAGGTGAGTTCATGTAGAAGTGTGTGTGTGTGTTTGTGAGCTCACACAGATCCTCTTTGTGTTATGACGCGTTTATGAGCGTCTCTCTCGGCTTGAACACGTTGAATTAAAATGAGTTTTGGTCAAAATGTTGCTGCATTATCTTTATGTTTAAATGATGAACATGAATCTATCAGAGCTTTGTGTGTAAAGGTCTCTGTTCCAGACTGTGAGGAATCTATCAGGAACGTGTTTGCTTATCAGTAAATATGAAAAACTACATTATTAACGTCAATAGAATTATTAATGTCGGTGAGATTATTAACGATTATTAATAATAACGGGGCTCCACCCTGAGATCAGAGACCAATAACCAGACTATAGACTAAGTCTCATAGTTAGTGTTCACTCACAGTGTGAACAGTCTGAGTGCTGTTACACATCCAGAGTGAACAGTGAAGGTTTGATATCAGCTGTTATCACAACACATGAACACATGAACCACACACAGCTGCTCTTTAGAGTAGAACAGAGTTTATTAACTTCTAATAATAATGATCAAAGTCTAATAGTATCTAAAACAACTACTATACAATCAGTAGGTATACTATCTGAAATCAACAAACCAATCTTTGCTCTGTGTGTGTGTGTGGGGGGGGGGGGGGCGAGAAGCTACTCAAACGATGGCGGATGTAATCTAAAATGACTACACGTGGACGATAGATAGGACTATCAAAATGGAGGGGTAGTCTTGCACGTGGCCATGCGAAACTCCAAAATGGTGCGAGACACTAGAGATCAAAACGAGGCACCGCCGCCGTAACATACAGGAAGTGCTTTCCTATCACACAGAGACTCGGCTGATGAACTCAGACTCAGTCGTGGCTCTGGTTGCTTTTAAACTGATAAGTACAGCTCCCAGCCGTACTCACGGTGACTGATGTCAGGAAGAGGAAAGAAAACAAAAGAATCCTCAAAACAAAGCAGATCCTCACTGCGGTAAAATACGGAGATCGTGATGTTCGCACAGAAGTCCGGCTGACGGACTGAAGTCCGGTTCGATAACTTCTGTTCTCTGCCTCAGGATTCAAAAACAAAGCAAAGTTATTCGTCCAGTGATCGTAGAACTGCAGCGTCTCCGGCCTTTGTCCGATGGGATCTCAGCGCTGATTTTCGGCCAACCGAAACTCAGAATTCACACGTAGGTATGAAACCGTTTCCCGGGGATTTGGTGTAATACTGAACTCTCATCAGTCTTTTGACTGCTCTGCAGAACCAGCAGGCCCAAGTCTTTGTTCTAAGCACACGGAGAAGTCCCAACATCATTTATAACCAATAGATCAATAGAATAATAGTTATTGATCCTCTAGTACAGGGGCCTCTAATAGGCGGACCTGGACGTATAACTGATGGATAATTGAGAAATATACATTTTGGCGGAGCGCTTCAAACTACCGCAGAGACCGTCAACAACATCACATTCCACCGCGTACACCGTCTGGGACCCAGGAACAACAATAACCGACCACGGCCAATCATCGCTAAGTTTGAACACTACAAACAAAAAGATGAGGTCAGACAACAAGGCAGGCAGCTCAAAGGAACGGACTATGGACTCAGCGATCAATATCCCAAAGAAATCATGCAGCGACGCAAAGCTCTGTTTCCAATCCGCAAACACATGATGAACGAAGGAAAGAAAGCAATAATATCACTGGACAAACTATACATAGATGGACAATTGTACCGCGATAAGGACGTCACCCCCTGGCTTTTCTAGACCCCCCCACACTCTCTCTCTCTCTCTTTCTCTCTCTCTCTCTCGCGCCCCTACAGCTTCGCACACACACATCCACACATGATAACCCCCCTCCGTAGTTTAGGTATGCCCCTTCTCTTTTCTCCGCATTGCACTGTTTCGATTATTATACTGTATAGTATTGCACCTACATCTCAATGTGCCAGACAGTATGAAACCCTATCTGGACCACACACTCCTTTGTATTTTTGTTTTGTGTATTGTTTTAATTACTTTGTTGTGTTCATGTTCCTATATGTGTTTGTTTTTCCCTGATTCAGTGTCTGCAGGTTCTCACACACACAGACACACACACTCACACACACACTCACACTCACACTCATACACACACTTATCAACATTAATGTTCAGTCTATATTAACCCAATCAACATGTCATCTATCAAATTCTTAACCTGGAATATCCGTGGAATTGGTTCTCAGGCAAAAAAAATAAAAGTTCTGAATCATCTGGCTACACTGCAGATATATGCTTAATACAAGAAACACACCTCTCAGAATCAGACCACAACCAATTTAAATCACCACAATTCACTCACTCATTCTCGGCTCACTATAACACAAAACAAAGAGGGGTATGTATTTTAATTAACAAAAAAGTTTCTTTTGTCCATAACTCCACCATCACCGATCCTGAAGGCCGTTTTATCATTATAAACATATCCATCAACAATAGTCCAGTCACAATCTGTAATGTTTATGGCCCAAACACTGATGACCCATCCTTTTTTCAAAAAAAATTTTCATCCTTCTCAAACATTTGTAACTGCCCAGTCATAATAGGAGGCGATTTCAACACAGTTATCGACCCATCAGTAGACAGATCTAAAAATCCAAATAATAAGCGTACCTGGCAATCCACAGACACGATAAAACAGTTCATGAGTGATTTTGGTCTTGGCGATATTTGGCGATTACAGCACCCAAACTCAAGAGAATACTCATTCTTCTCACCAGTTCACCACTCATACTCACGCATTGACTTCTTCCTCAACAGCAATTCAATCATATCTAATATTTCAGACTCGAAGATCCATCCCATCATTATCAGCGACCATGGTCCCGTAACATTTATATGGAACAGAGTTACCCTACATAAACCTGTCACTAGATGGCGCTTCAACACATCTCTTCTCAAAGACCCTCAGTTTGACAGTCTTATTAAAAAAGAGTGGGCATCCTTCTTAGAAATAAATTATTCCCCAGAGTCATCACCAACCCTTCTGTGGGAAACATGGAAAGCAGTTTTAAGAGGAATAATCATTTCATTCTCCGTTTACAAAAAAATAAAGAAAAACAACAAGAAGCTGAACTGGAACAACAAATCAACCGACTCGAAACCATTAATGCAAGTAACCCAACAACGGAAACCCAGAACGAATTAAGAAAGTACAAATTCCAAATAAACGAAATTATAAATAATAAAACTCAATTCCTCATACACAGACTTAGACAAGAACATTTTCACCATAGCAATAAATCCGGTAAATATTTGGCAAATCAAATTAAACGAAATAAAGAAAAAACAACAATCTCAATCATCAAGGACTCTGCTGGGAAGCCCACAAATTCACCCGATGAAATAAATAAAATCTTCAGAAGTTTTTATGCCAATTTATATTCATCTAAAAATAACCCAAATCAAGAAGACATCAACTCATTTCTCAACAGCATTGATCTACCACAGCTTAACAAAGAACAAATCAACATACTTGACTCACCATTAACACAGGACGAACTTTTTACTGCCCTCAATCTTATGCCCAATAACAAAGCACCAGGTCCCGATGGCTTCCCTGCTGAGTTCTATTAACACTTCTGGTTCATTCTAGCTCCACTCTTTAACAAAATGATAACTGAAATAAAACAAAATTTGCAATTTCCAGCCAACATGAACACAGCCAGTATATCACTCCTCCTCAAACCAAACAAAGATCCAACTCTTCCTTCTAGTTACCGTCCCGTTTCTCTCCTCAATGTAGATATTAAAATCATCACTAAGGCACTAACTCACAGATTAGACAAAGTCACTCCATCCATAATTCATCCAGATCAAACCGGCTTTATCAAAGGTAGACACTCATCCACTAACACACGCAGACTGTTTAATTTAATCAATTACTCATCATTACAACAAACTGGTACCATCATAGCCTCCTTAGATGCAGAAAAAGCCTTCGACAGAGTAAACTGGACATTTCTCACAAGCACATTAAAGAGATTTGGCTTTGGGGAATCATTTATTAACTGGGTTAAAATTCTGTATACTTCACCTTCAGCCACTGTCATCACCAATGGACAAACCTCACAAAGCTTCACACTGCACAGGGGGACTAGGCAAGGATGCCCACTCTCTCCCTCACTTTTCACCATTTTCATTGAACCGTTAGCTGCAGCCATTCATCAGAACATCTACATAAAAGGAATTCAAACACTCAACACCCATCACAAGATTAGTCTCGATGCAGATGATATATTGCTCTTCCTACAAAACCCCTACTCATCACTACAGGAAACTATTAAAGTCATGGAATCATTCTCTAATATCTCCGACTACTCCATTAACTGGAGTAAATCATCCATCCTTCCATTAGATAGTAACAGTTGGGATGGGGCAGCCCATACACCACCTATCCCTTTTTGTACAGGTGCCATCACGTATTTGGGAATACATATTTCCCCCAGGCTGTCAGAGCTGTTCACACTCAACTTCACTCCATTACTTAAAACAATAAATGACGACCTTCTCCGCTGGATGAACCTACCATTATCACTCATGGGCAGAATAGCCACAGTTAAAATGACAATACTTCCTAAAATAAATTACCTTTTCACAATGATACAATCTCAACCCACCAACTCCTGTTTCAAATCACTTGACTCAATCATCACTCAATTCTACTGGAAAAATAAAGCACCAAGAATTAAACTGTATATATATATATATATATATATATATATATATATGGCACTAAATAGTGCAAGTTAGATATTATTGTAATGTTCTGGACCTTTGCACTCAGATATTTTCTCAATCTGGACCTTTTAGAATTTTAGTTGAATGCCCCTGCTCTAGTATAACATAACATAAGGTAGTTTATCAACATAATGTAGTTTATCACCATAAACGTAGTTTATCACCATAACGTCGTTTATCACCATAACGTAGTTTATCACCATAACGTCGTTTATCAACATAACGTAGTTTATCACCATAACGTAGTTTATCAACATAACGTAGTTTATCACCATAACGTAGTTTATCACCATAACGTCGTTTATCAATATAACGTAGTTTATCAACATAACGTAGTTTATCAACATAACGTAGTTTATCACCATAACGTCGTTTATCAACATAACGTAGTTTATCAACATAATGTAGTTTATCATAATATATATAAATATATATATGGTTTCACTCTTTGCTCTTTAACAGTTTAACGTCTTACGTGGTTCATGGGTTCGTTGCCCCTCGTCGTTCTTTGTTTTGAAGACTGAAGTGTGGGTAAAGAGAAGCAGTGGTGAACAGTAACGAAGTAGAAATACTTCGTTACTGTACTTAAGTCGTTTTTTTGGATATCTGTACTTTACTTTACTATTTATATTTCTGATGACTTTTACTTTTACTTCACTACATTTTGCAAAGAAAACTGATACTTTTACTCCGATACATTTCCCCTGAAACCTTCGTTACTCGCTACAAAATCAAATCTATCTTTAGAAACAAAATGAATCATGAGACCAACGTCGGGGACTGTGGTGGAACAGAGACTGCAACAAGCAGGTTTGGTGAATCAGTGGTCCTAGCTTGCAAGTTAAATCATTGGTTAATCACGTATGTTTGCGCAATTGCAAACAAGTGCTCTCAAAGCCGCGGTGTTTTGATTCCCAGTGATGAGCTAGCGAGACTACATGAGCAGAATTCCACTCTACGATGACTGATTTCATGACGGAAGCAGAAATGGAAGCACCTGCTACTCCCGCAACAAACTACGGTGGTGACGAAGACCAACACCCGTGGATCGCTAGCGAGTTAGTGAGCTGAAGAAGTGTTGACAGTTGTGCAGCTATAGTTGGCTAACGTTAGCTATAGCTAGCCACCACACCATAGGATTGACAGGAGCCGCGAGAGCGCAGCATTAGGGTTAGCATTAGGGTTAGCATTAGGGTTAGCATTAGAGTTAGCATTAGGGTTAGCATTAGGGTTAGCATTAGTGTTAGCATTAGGGTTAGCATTAGTGTTAGCATTAGTGTTAGCATTAGTGTTAGCATTAGCGTTAGCATTAGGGAAATCCTTCCCAGCTGTGCGAAGCTGTCTGTGAAGCTGAACACACCTCTACCTGCCTCAGCGGCCTGTGAAAGGCTATTTAGCGTCGCAGGACTAGTCTTCAGCCCAAGAAGAGCGAGACTGAATTCTCGCAATTTTGAAAACCAACTTCTTTTGAAGATGAACAGGACATTGTTCAGGTTCAAGTAATGACTGTGTTGTTACTTTCGGTGCTGCTTTAGTATTGATCATGTTTTGATATTTGAGTCATGTTGTGGATGATCAGATGGAGTTATGATGGTAGCAGTCGCCCAATTGCAGATTCAGCTTGAGACAAACCTTTGCCTATTGTGTTCAAATCAGGCCCATAGGAGTTTACAAGGCAGGCGTCCTTTCTCACAACACTGACCTGATGCATCAAGTGGATATTTTCTGCTGAACACATTTGCCCTCTACATCCTCTAGTCGGAATGAGCATACTTATAAACGCACTGTTACAACTCCTTCATAGTGTCATATTGCTTTTTGGAGAATTAATTCTCCAAAAAGCAATATGACACATTTGTAATATCCATATATAATAGTAGAACACTGACGGGGATCATGTTTTTGCAAAATTAGTACTTTTATTACTATAACTATTATTACTATAACTATTACTATACAAATGACCAAATTTTCTGTTTTTCAGTTCAGTGCGATAAATCGGGTCTTTGTTGGGCTTGAACGAGTGACTGAAGTCAGGCTGAATGTGTGAGCTGAGATGTGAAGGACAGCTGACAGCTGATGTCAGTGAGAGAGGATCTGGATCTGGATTTGTTCAACTTCATCACAGAGAATGTTTGTTCACAGATGGAGGTCGATCCAAAGAGAAGCAGCATCTCCTGAGCATGCCTCCTCATGTGTGGAACGTTCTCCTCTTTGAGAGAAGAATATAGATCCAGCAGTGATACTGACTTAAAGTGCTCTGCAGTCCTGCATCAGACTGCAGGTCAATGAGCTGGAGCTGAACATCACTGGGAGCATCATCCACACTGCACGTGAAGGAGAAGACATCATGTTTCACTCTCAACTGTTGTGAAGTCTTGAAATCGCAAAGCAAAGGTACTAGCAAAGCCTCAGACGTCCGTGTCCGCTCTGCATCACTCAATGTTTCGTATTTCTCCGCGTGTTTCGTCTCGTAGTGACGATTCAAATTGTAATCCTTCAACACTGCGACTTGTTCTCCACAAACGAAGCACACGGCTTTACCTTTGACTTCAGTAAAGAAACACTTAAAGTCCATGTTTTGTTAAAAATTCTACACTCTGTGTCAGTCTTTCATTTTTTTAACACAGGCTGACATTTTTGAGGGCTAACAGCTAACTCACATCTCCCGTAAACTCAGTTCACCAACACACTGCAGTGACGCTGCTGCTCACATACGTTCACTAACATACGTAAATTGAGAAGAAAAAAAACAACAAAAGTCTCCTTCAAAATGAAAGCAATGCAGCTCTATTCTGTGCATGATGTGCACTTATTTACGTTTTATTCCTAATTTCCCAATGACCTCGCGCGGGCCGCACGGCAACAGCCCGCGGGCCGGACAATGCCCAGGTCTGCTCTTGTGGTATTTATCCATGAAGGTTTGGTTTTTATTTGTCAAAGTTTTGAAATATTAGTCTCTTAGATAATGTTAATGTTAAATCTGCTTTCAATGTGTCCTTGATACTTTAAATAAAATATCCAGACCACACATTAGACAGTTTTCAATGGAACTAATTTCCACTGAAGAAATAGTCAACGTAATGTCAATTTCAAACTTCATAGCAGGACTTGGGGTTATTTTTGAACTGTGTGCAGGCATAGTAGATGTTGCTGTTTTCTGCCCTTCTAGTCACAAAAAATGACCAATATGTGGCTTTTAATGGACGCAATCTATTTTATCCGTGTGTGTCTGTTTGAGCGGACTTCAACTTAAAATGTTTAGATAACTTAGAACTGATGAACTGGCGGCAGTGAGAGAACAGGCACGCACACAGACAAAGCAGAGTTCCTCCTCACAACAGTGTGAGTTTTACTAAACATCCAATTTTCACACCGACTACACCAAAAACGCGTCGCCTGCAAAATCATCGCATTCCTTTCATACGCCGTGCACTCCTTAGAGAAAATATTCTCAACTTTTCAGCACCAGGTGCGGAGTCGCACCTCTTGTCAATGTCACAATTGACAGGCAGCCAATCAAGTCAAGCAAGACGCAGGCTTTACTACTTTACCACTGACTTCCTGTTGTTATGCCAGTAGATGTGGTTGGAACGGACATTGACATTAGCAATAGTTAATTACGGTGAACTATATAATTTCCCCCTCTTCCTCATTCAACAACGGAGCAACAACAAGAGATCAATGTCTGCATTGAATCATTTTTTCCCCGTGTTATTTACATTTGCTCGCCTGGCAGCAAAACCTTGTTTATATTCCAGTTCAGACATCAGTTTGCTGGAAAGGGCCGACTGTAACCTAAGTGTACGTAAAAAAAAAAAAAAAAACTTGCCACTGTATAGGCTATTTGTCTAAATTCTCAGAAACAGTTAAAGTTATTCCATGCTCATCTGCAACACCACAGGTGTTGCATTTTATTCATAAAGTATGTCTCCTATCCTGCTTATGGAGTTAAGAAAGAAAATAAAAGATGATAAGCCTGCCCCCCACACTGGTGACTCCACCCCATGAATGCCAGATTGCCTTCACACCACTAAAGATTCATGTGGGACATTGATCTCCCACAGGTCAAACAATATGCCTTAATCCCTGATCTTCATCCACTCAAATGAAGTTAATTTCTTATTTGCTTTTGTTGTTTTTTCAGGGATCTGCTATTCATTTTGCACTGTGGAGCTGATGGACTGAATAGTGATGGACTCACTAAGAAACAAGGAGCCACAGACCACTTTGCTCAGTGAAGTCATCTCAGTTCGTCCGTGGAACAGGGTGAGCTCTCTTTGTATGTAAAGCGGAAACAGTATTATTAAGATGTTACTATCATTGTTATAAGTTTTAAAGGGAACTGTTACGGATACATATGCTTGGTCCAATTTCCATAAAATATACCAATTGTTAAGTATGAACTGTACTGTATACTAATGTGTATAGTACACTGTTTTTGCAGTTAGCATTAAGGTTTTCATGGAGATGTAATACTTTTTTGTGTGATATTTGTGTATTATATCTACCCAGAAGTAAATGCACAAAAGACTCAAAAAGAGATTTAATACAAGTTGAGACAGCTAGTTACTTTTTAAGCTGTCTACCTCAACTTCCTCCTGTAGAGTAATAATGTTAACTAGGGGTGGGAATCACCAGAGGTCCCGCGATACGATATTATCACGATTTATTACTTTTTACAACTTCAAATGATGTCCCCAAAGGAAAACTGTGTCAACATGTTTCATCTAATAAGATAAAGTTTTCAGTCTGTTCATCTCACTTCAATCATTTTTATTGCAGCAAAATAGGATTGTCAAGCAGACAACTTAACTGAATGCAAACGTGTCTATAACTTATATAAGAGTTGTATAACTCAGTATAACTTGCGATGCGTGGACGTCGAGGGCAGAGAGACAGTTATGCGCTGCACTCTCCCCATGAGCCTGGCTGCTGGTGGCAGGTTTAACCGCGTTGTGAGGCCAGATTGAGCGTGTGAGCGAAACACTTCACGTGCAGGAATCCCGCTAACTGAACGGCAACGCCCACGTTAGAAGCGTTGTTACAACCACCAGGTTTTTGTCGGCAATCCCCCATCTTGTGCTGCATTTAGCAGGAGGCCTGTAATGTTTGCCCCGGTGTGACTTACGTGTACTGCTCTAGTTTGGAGAACGTGAGACAGCAGTCACCTGAGATATTGTGCTGTTATAGTCACAGAGGAATCCACTGCGCTTGACGTCCACGCATCGCAAGTTAATGCAACTCTTTCTGCTGTACTCAAAGACTCCTCAACGTTAAGCTTCACTTCTCTGTAGGGCTTGGGCACGGATGTGTCGGTGAAAAAACGCCACGACGGTGTCACATTCATGCGTCACATCCATGTCCTTCTTCCCTTCCTTCTTAAAAAATCCAAAATAAGTCCAGACGTCTGATTTAAACGCAGACGGTGCATTTCTGATTTCTTTCTCCGATGTCTCCATCTTTGTTTTGACCAATCACGCTGACCCGGGACCTCTGCTGACGTCACCAGAAAACAACTCAGCACCATCTAGTGGACTGAAAAAGCAATTGATTTTATTTTTCTAGTAGCCTACCAAAAGGTTTATAGTTTATATATTAAAAGATCGATACTTGGCGTCCGTGTATCGATACAATATCGTCACGCAAAATATCGCGATACTATGCTGTATCGATTTTTCCCCCACCCCTAGTGTTAACTGTGTCACAGCACGTAGTTTATTGGCCCCTTCTTACTATGGCAATTCCTCTACAATCTTAATGTTTAGTAAGATTGGTGGATTTCAGGGGAATTAATTAGTTTGGCACCATTTTTGCATTTGGTTGTGTGTATTCAAAGTGTTTTTTAATGTGTTTTATGCAAGAATAATGTGTGTAATATATTTACCAAACTAAATTGGCAGAAGAAAAGGCCTCATATTTTTGTGTTGATTTGTTATCACCACGGTTTCAAATATTGCAATATTCATGTTTTTGGATATTAATATCCATCGTTTTGTGATTGCTAATATTGTAAATGTTTAGAGATTACAGCTGATTGTCAGTTAAGCACATTTCAGAAGATAATTGTCATTGGGTTATCAAAAGAAAACAAAATTCCTCGTCCATTGTTTGTTGAAGCCACTCACAAGCACAGGAATAACGTTATCCTTGCTACTGTTCAACAACTAATAATAAATTGTTTAAAATGTATTGTTTGCTGTCTCCCTGCAGTTATTGTTGAAGCCTAAAAATGTGTGTATTTTAAAATACAGTAATATTAATCAGTACTTTGATATTACTGTTTTATTTTACAGTTTAAACACTAACCGTCAAAACAATTACACTACTTGGAGATTACTGTTATTTATATTACGGTTATAACAACCAAAACTACAGTAAATACTTTAATTACTTTGTTTGATTTCACAATCAAAACACTGCTAGTGTATTAAAAAATACAATACATGGTAACAATTACTGTTACTTGTCAATAGCTGCCAGTTAATAACTGAATTTCACGGTACGTTTCTTACAGCGCTTACTTAGCATTCGTTGGACTGCTTGTGTCCCCTCTGGTTGCAAAAACGACCAAAATGCAAAATGTTCATTTTAATAACTTGCACAAAATAAATATGAATATGAGATGTACCTTTCTTTATTTGGCTAATGGTTTTCACTTAACATTATTCGGCCCGATTTTGGGGCGTCATTCATCCCGAGTCTCAGCCGAGTCGGCAACCGAACCAGACCCGGCCCGACGCGTTTCTTCTGGCGGGCCGATGCTGGCCCTGGTTATTTTCGATTATGGCCCAGTGACGGCAGTGTCAGCATCCGGAATCGGGCCGGTGTATTCGGCCCGATTCTGGGGCGTCATTCATGCCGAGTCTCAGACGAGTCGGCCCGATGCGTTTCTTCCGGCGTGCCGAGCTTATGCCGGATCTGGGCCAGGTCATTTTGGCTACCTGGGTTATGATGATAAGTTCATAGTAGATGCAAAAGTATACTTATGTACAATCCCAGTGAGCACTAACCCGGATTTCAACGTTGATTTCTGGTTGAAAAAGCGTTGATTTGGGGTCTGAACGTCTTAGACGTATTTTAACCGTCTTTTGAACCGGCTAAATTACGGTTACAATATCAACGTGTCACAAAACACCAATTTGTTTTAAAATATTGATGGTTTGTTCAGTTGTAGGTTGAAAGAGACGCGATTGTTGTTACTTTAAACGTATTTCTCCAAAATCATATTACGCTGGCTGGTGATATGTGGTCTACACGAAGACGTGATTTCAACGCATTCAATGTCTCATACAAAACTTCGTAAATATGGAACTATAGACTGTGTGCCGTCAACAAGAAGCTCCCAGGACATCGTAATGAGAGCAGAGCACATTGGGCCTTTCTCAATACCCAAGTTCACAAGTCCAGAGAACGCAGTAGGGACAATTGGAACAGCAGCTTACTTGATGACATCACCACCTCAGCTGGTCTTGCTAATGAGTTGAATCCGTTTTTTTACTGTAAAGTATTTTTACAATCAAACTAAATATGACAACCCTGCAGTTTTCGTTTTCATTTAAAATAAAAAATTATACAAGTGTATTATATAATATATATCTATATCTATATATATATATAATATAATATATATATATATATAATATATATATATATTATATATATAATATATATATATATATATTATATATATTATATAATATATATCTATATCTATATATATATATAATATAATATATATATATTATATATATTATATAATATATATATATATAATATATATAATATATATATATATTATATATATTATATATTATATATTATATAATATATAATATATATATATATATATATATATATATATATATTATATATATATATATATTATATATATTATATAATATATATATATATAATATATATAATATATATATATATTATATATATTATATATTATATATTATATAATATATAATATATATAATATATATATATATATATATATAATTGTAATTGTATGTATATATGTATGTGGATCAGATCCGGATTGCTGTACGAGGAAAACGCTACAGAGACGTCAATACCAGCGGGAAGTTTCAAAAAGACTCGCCGAGATCAGGCTGTTCTAGGCGGGTAACATGAGCGCTGAGTCCCCGGTGCTGGTTTACTGCCGGTCCCGCTAGCAACGCCTCACATCTCCGAAATCGTCGGAGCAGATTTATAAATCGGCTGAATCTTTACAAACCGACCACAGATTTGATGCTTAAACAACTAACTTCTCGCCTCAAAACATCCTAAAATCTGTGACTTTCTGTGACTCAACAACAGTAGTATTTCGAAAGTTTCAACTTCCAGTTGTGTGATTTCTCCTCCGCCATTGTTTCCTGTTGCTGGTGCAAAATGCATTCTGGGATATTTGGCTGTCCCAAGTACAGACAAGTCACCTCCGATGCATACCCGGTAAAATGGGCGGAGCGAGCCACATCCGGGCATTTGGACCGTGCTTGGCTTGATGTGAACTTTGAATTGGAACTGATGACGTTTCAAAAGTCCACGAGTTCACAAGTACAGAGAAGTACGCATATTGAGAAAGGCCTATGTCTGTATAATCACGTAAATTCACGTAAAATACAACTCTGTGTTTACTGCTGAAACAGCATGCGCACGGACTCAGTGCATTTTTCTAAGTTAGAGACGCTGGCGTGCTGTCTGCACGATGCTAGCTAGCTTACTGAGTTGATGAGCGAAGTGAACGAGCTGACGGAATAAACGAGGCTTCACGCTAACGACATACTCTGTAAGTACTTGAACTACTTTATTCCAATATTGCAAACCAAAATATCATTACCATACCACTAATATCATGTCATACTCATCATGGTGGCGAGGCTGCTAGGAATTGTAGCGTTAGCATGTTAGCTTGTAGTGTTAGCATGTTAGCTTGTAGTGTTAGCATGTTACGAAGGTAAACATAGACGTGTGTTAGTTAATATTGGAGACACTTTCTTTGTGGACTGTCCCTGTAGCCCAACGTCATAAAATAGAGTATTTAGGACATTTCACATGTAAAATACACGTGTATTTTACATGTGAAATACACGTGTATTTTCCGTATTTTTCTTACTGTCTGTAGTACGGACAGCGAGTGGGGCTGTACACAGTTTAAATACTTGTTTTATTTACAGATGTCCAGCTTGAAAATATGGCAGATCTCCTGAAACCGGCTCCTGTGTGGCTTTGAAAACGACATTTAAAGAAGGAGATTATGGTTTTATATAATGAACATTGTTTATATTGATATTGTGCTTTAATAAATACAAATTAACTGCTGCCTGTCACTTGGTCTTTTGTCCTGTAAGTGGAAACTGTTGATGTGTTACTAACATTAAGTATTTAGTTGCTACATATTGATCTGACAGCATTTTTTAGCCGACTATTTGAAGACGTTGATTCAACGTTCACGTTTAGACCAGATATCAACGTGATGTCCAATACTGGCTTTCAACTGATAAATGTGGATGTGGTTTCTTAGTAAGCCTCTAAATGATGATATATTATTATTAGCACAATGTAGAGGACGAAAAATTATAGTATTGCAAATCACGTTTAAATCTGGTCTAAGCGTGAACGTTTAATCAACGTCTAGAAATAGTCGGCGAAAAAACTTTCACTTTTGAACCAATTCTGAACGTCTTTTCAACGTTGGACGTAGACGTCTTTTAAACGTCTATTCAACGGAAAAATGCTCACTGGGAAGTATTATGTTGAACATTGTTGCTCCTGGATGGATCGCAGCCAACCCAATTATTGTCAACACAGCTCCATGTCCTTGGTCATGGTGCCACAGCAAGAATAAACTTCATAATTCTGACCATTTGCTTTTTTATTAACAGCATTTACTTGTACTTTTACTTTCAATACTTAAGTACATTTAATATCAGATACTTTAAGACTTTTACTCAAGTAGTATTCTAATAGGTGACTTTCACTTTTACTGGAGTAGTTTTCCAGTAAGGTATCTTTACTTTTACTCAAGTATGGCTTTTGGGTACTTTATACACCACTGCTCAGAGGTACATGTTGTACTTTATACACCACTGCTCAGAGGTACATGTTGTACTTTATACACCACTGCTCAGAGGTACATGTTGTACTTTATACACCACTGCTCAGAGGTACATGTTGTACTTTATACACCACTGCTCAGAGGTACATGTTGTACTTTATACACCACTGAAGAGAAGTCAGGACACGACGTGATGAAGTGACAAAAACTCTTTAATTCAAACATCGGATCTTATTTTCGATCCATAAATTCTTATTTAATGTAAATAAAACAGAAACAAGTGACCAACGAGCCACTTTGACCATAACCAGCCGATAACACACAAGTGTTTACAGTGACATCACATCCAAACATCAGCGTGTCACTACGCACCAGGAAGACAACAATCGATGTCTTTGTTCTAACGTCAAATGGACTTCCTGTTTTAGTCAAGAACAGCTTCTGTTCTAGTTTTACTGCAGTAACAGAGCTCAGTGGATTATTACTTATTATTATTATGATTTCCTGCTTCAACCAACAGATTTATATCAACAATATATTTTCAACTGAATGACATTTGTAGAAAACCGACCAGGGGACGGTACCGGAGCCATAAAATAAAGGTGTTTGTTCTCTGATGTAACTACATAACAAAACAGTAAATAAGCAACAGGAAGACACAAACCTGCTGCATCCACACAAAGAGATCAATACATGAACAATAAAAGAAACAGTTAAATCAATTATACTTTCTCTAAATGGATCACAGTGTTTGCTTCATGTTTCACTCCGTTAACAGAGAATAACTTCCTCCTGTGGGAGAGAACGAGAAGACGCCGCTGATCTGCTCCTTTAAATCCAGTGTGAGCTTCTAGTTCCTGTCGCCGCCCTGCTGGCTGACAGAGGAAGAGTCTGTACGAGACCAGAGCCATGTGTGTTCAGGGTTACGTTTAGTCTGTCCAGAGCCATGTGGGTTCAGGGTTACGTCTACTGTACGTTCGATCCGGTGGTTACAGGGACTGGTTTGGCAGAGAGCTGTGGTCCTCCTTCCTCCTCCTCCTCTTCCTCTTCCTCCTCCTCCTCCTCCTCCTCCTCCTCCTCCTCCTCCTCCTCCTCCTGTCCTCCCTCCATCCAGGGGTGAGACAGGATCTCCTCCAGAGTCGGTCGCTCCTCAGGAAGGTACGACAGACACCAGCGAATCAGAGACTGGCATTCTGGGAAGACAAATTGATGCAAGGTTTTAGTTTAAAAACATCTGGACATTTGAGCCAATCAGATTGCACAGGGATGGGGGGGTTGGGGGGTGTCAAGGTGGGTGGGCGGAGCCTCTGCTTACCTTTGGAGACCCTCCTGGTGAAAATGGGTGTGGCCCTGACGATCTCCTGGTCGCGGTCAAACGGGACGTCGCCACACACCATGTCGAAGAGCAAGATGCCCAGAGACCAGACGGTGAGGGAGACCGCCTTGTAGGACTGAGACTCGATCCACTCGGGGGGGCTGTAGACCCGAGTCCCTGAGGAGATGAGGACACAAGGAGATGAGGACAGTTATCAATACAGTCTGAGGACTAACAGTCATTTTCATAATCAAAACCTGCCTGTTATAGTTTCCATCAATCCTTTTATCTCTAATGTTTTATCCCTCAAAAGTTTTCAATTGTAAAAAGCTTTATTGATACGATGTGACGGTTGACGGTCTCTGTACCTTCAAACTCTCTGTACGCCGTCTCTTTAAGAGGAGCTCCTGATCCAAAGTCAACGAGCTTCACCTCCAGCGTCCTCGTGTCCACCACCAGGTTCTCGTCCTTAATGTCTCTGTGCACCACGCCGTGAGCCTGAAGGAACCGCACAGCCTCCACCAGCTGACGGAAGAACCTGAGGGGAACAGAGAACTTTAACAACAGAACCACACAGAGTAGAACAGTAGAGACAACAGAACCACACAGAGTAGAACCACACAGAGTAGAACAGTAGAGACAACAGAACCACACAGAGTAGAACCGTAGAGACAACAGAACCACACAGAGTAGAACCACACAGAGTAGAACCGTAGAGACAACAGAACCACACAGAGTAGAACCACACAGAGTAGAACCGTAGAGACAACAGAACCACACAGAGTAGAACCACACAGAGTAGAACCGTAGAGACAACAGAACCACACAGAGTAGAACCACAAAGAGTAGAACCTGAGTGCGAGGTGTTCCGTCAGCGCTCCTCTCTCGGTGATGAAGTCAAACAGATCCTGGCTCAGTGGTGGGCGCTCCATCACCAGCAGGAAGCCCCGCCCCTCTACCTGGAACCAGTCCAGCAGGTGGACGACGCCCCCGTGACCTCCGACCTCTGACAGCCGCTGTAGCAGAGCGATCTCCATGGGAACGGGGCTGACCTCACCGGGCTGAGAGGTTAGAATACTTTATAAATACACGTTTACTACTATTACTAATGTACTACTGTTTATGTTGTGTATATAAAGATAGGTTTATAAATACACATTTATTGTTTTATGTATACAACAAATAGTTAAATAACTATGAAATTAAAACCTTCGTAATGCTATTAAAACATATTTTAATTATTGATTATATTTTATTTTATCAGACCAACAGTTTCTTTACTTTGATGTATGCCACAGTCCCCCCTTCCAAAAAAAACACTAAATGTTTGATATATTTGCTTAAAAAACTCTTTATTTAATTTACCAAAATACTTTTGTCGACAAACTGAAAGTTTCAGCTCAGTTTGAAGATGAATTTGTAAGTTACAGCTGTTAATAACAACAATAATGTCTGTGTGATGAATAGAACAATAACACGTCATGAAGGTGTTTTTATTTCACACAGAAACTCCAGTTTGGTTTCTTCAGGGTTTTTTTTGCCCTGCTCCAACGCCTGCAGGTGTGTTCCAGGTGTTTTTGTGTGTGTGTGGGGGGGGGGGGGGGTGCCCAGCTAAAGTTCTGATGAATAAGAAATGAGTTTGTAACTGATGGGGAAATCCTGCAGCATCATTTACTGACCCGTGACATCACAGGGGGCCGGCCCCACTAACGGCTGTAGTTCACCTGTCAGTCCAGCAGAGGGCAGTGCTGACCCGAGGTCTACTCTCAGTGAAGTGACTCCACTAAATAGATTTACTTTGTTCTTCTTTAGAACAAATAAACTCACCAGTCTGGCCCACTGCTGAACTCTGTCTCTGGAAATCTGTTTGATGGCAACCTGGAGGGACCAAAAGAGAGAAGTTTGTTATTGTTATATTAATATCATTTATTTATATTATATCTTTTGGTCTGTATTCACTTCTTCACACTCATCATGTCTTTCTCTTTAAAAGTGTTTGAGGACTTTGTTTAGAAATGTGCTGTTTAAATAAAGTTTATTTGAATATTATTTCATAAACAAACAAACTAAACATGAAGAACCGACTGAATGTGTCGTCTGACCTGCAGTCCATCAGAGAACCTCTGGCCTGAGAACACGGAACCGAAACCACCGCTGCCGAGCAGAGAACCACAACGATACTGACTGCAGAACGGTTCCTTCACTAGAGAGAGAGAGAGAACATCAGTCAGAACGGTTCCTTCACTAGAGAGAGAACATCAGTCAGAACGGTTCCTTCACTAGAGAGAGAACATCAGTCAGAACGGTTCCTTCACTAGAGAGAGAACATCAGTCAGAACGGTTCCTTCACTAGAGAGAGAACATCAGTCAGAACGGTTCCTTCACTAGAGAGAGAGAGAACATCAGTCAGAACGGTTCCTTCACTAGAGAGAGAACATCAGTCAGAACAGTTCCTTCACTAGAGAGAGAACATCAGTCAGAACGGTTCCTTCACTAGAGAGAGAACATCAGTAGCCTAGCTAAACGAGCTAGCTAAGCTAACTTTAATTAAGAGTTAGTTATTAAAGCTGCAGGGAGACAAAGTGACGTCTTTCTCTTCCGACCTGCTTCCTTTAAACACGCTTTGTTTTATATTTTATAATAATATAATATATTTTATAATAATATAATGTATTTTATAACATAATATATTTTATGATAATATAATATATTTTATAATAACATAATATATTTTATGATAATATAATGTATTTTATAACAACATAATATATTTTATAATAATATAATATAATTTATAATAATATGATATATTTTATAATAATGATATATTTTATAATAACATAATATATTTTATAATAATATAATATAATTTTAAATAATATAATATATTTTATAATAATATAATGTATTTTACAATAATATAATAATTATTATAATAACATAATATATTTTATAATAATATAATATAATTTATAATAATATAATATATTTTATAATAACATAATATATTTTATAATATGATATATTTTATAATAATATAATACTTATTATAATAATATAATAATTATTATAATAACACAATATATTTTATAATAATATAATATAATTTATAATAATAATATATTTTATAATAATAATAATATATTTTATAATAATGATATATTTCGTAATAATATTTTATTACCGTGTCTCCCTTGGACTTCCTCCTCCGGTTGAAGCTCCGTGGCTCTTTTCTCCAACATCTTGTCAGTTGTATCCGGTAGAATCCATCCTGTTGTCGGTTGAAATCCTCCAGTCAGTCGTTTCTAAACCTTTTTCTTCACGTTTCCAACTTTTAAACCTAATAACAGTAAATACAGAATTAGACTGTAAACGTGACTTTGTGCTGTAAACCGTTCAAACGTTGAAGGAAACAAGACTTCCCTCACTCTTACGTTACTGTTTATGCTCTTCTGCCAGACCACGCCCACTCCGCCCTCCTCTGTCCAATCAGCGCTGAGACGTGTGCTCAATGTTTTGAAACCGTCCCGGCCAATCAGATTCAAGCTGCGGGTTTCCAGCTTAAAAACTCATGAATATTCAAATCCCCGCGAGAGGAATTCGTAGAATTTAGGGCGGTGAACAGATGAAGATGATGATGACGGGAAAGAGGAGGGCGGTTTCCCCAAAACACACACACACACACACACACACACACACACACACACACACACACACACACACACACACACACAGTCTCTGATGTATCTAAATAAACCAACGGTTTCCTTTACGTGCCGCGCGCTCTTCGCGTTCTCTCTCTCGCACACACATTCAGGTCAGATCGGTTTCCGGTTCCTGTCAAAATAAATGTGTCAGTGCAAGAATTTACAAGAAAGTGAAAATAAGAAGTACTCTAACTTTTAACTGCAGTAAAAGTACTAATACCACACTGTGATAGTAAAACTACTGCGTTCAAAGCCTTGACTGAGTAAAAGTATATAAATGAAGTAAAAGTATTGGTTGATGTTATTGATAATTATTTAAATATAGAGGAAATAATTCCTGCTGTTTTTCTGTCGTAAAACACAACAGTGTCATCATGTAAACAAACGTTTATAATTCTGATAATTAATGAATATGTTCTGGATTATCTGGACTAAAGTTCTGAAGAAGTAAAATAATATTCATATATAATATACATATAAATATAAACAAAGTTCAGTGTGTTATAAATAAATAAAAAATCTCCAAAACATTTTTCTTCAGAAACATTTTTCCTCTTTTTATTCCAAGAAAAAACAAAAAGGTTCTTTTCATCCCAAACAATAAAATAAAATAAAACAAACTTATATTATTAATAACAACAATAATAACCAATCATTAAGAGGGTAAGTATGACAATTCTCACATTTTATCTCTTTTTTATTTTTTTTTATTTGTGGCTTTTTCTCTATGATGATGTTGGTCGTGGTCGATTAAACATGCAGCTAAATAAGTCCGATGATGATGATGGTGTTGAGGAAGAGGAGGATGAAGACAACAAGGAGAGAGAGCAGGTGTTACAGACCATGAGGTCAGAGCTGACTGTATGATTTTACTTCCCAGACGACGAAGCAAAGCTAATGTGCGTTGCTCGACACAAAATGGCCGCCAGTGGGGGGCTACGAGGTAAGCTAAGCCAACCAGTTAGCAGTGTTAGCAGGAACTAGCTTTAAAACATAGTAAGACTTGAGGTGATAGCTAGCTTGCTAAAATACTGGACGTCTTTTCAGTTCTGATTAGCATTCCTCATTGAAACCAATGGTACCGATAGCCTCAGAGCTAACAGCCTGCTAGCAGGAACCAAAACACATTCAAATTTAAAACTGATGTCTGTGAATTTCAAAATAAAAGCTTGAATCACAACTAATCCCAAATCAGCATTAAGACCGAGCTCCATGTGGGTTGTAACCAGGAAGAGAAAGGGGGGGGGGGGGGGTTAATGCTGGATCACTATTGGCTGAGAGGGGGGGGGGGGGTTATGGGCGGTATGAGAAAGAGAGGAAAGGAGGAAAGGAAACGAGAAGACGAGTGATGTACGGATGAGTTTAAATGTCTGCTGAAAAAAACAAGTGTGCATTTCTTTGTTTGATGTTTTATTTCCTTCCCTGGTCTGAGGGTCAGAGGTCAGGAGGGGGAGGGAGGGGGGGGTCAAAGGTCATCGTGTGTGTGTGTTGCTATCAGCTGCTGTCAGGTGACGGCTCTCTCTCTCGATGCATGGAGGCGGAGCTCTGATGTTTCATGCTGTCTAGGTACTCCTGCTGAGAGACGGCCAGCACCGAGGCCAAGATCTCATCGTCCTCCCAGTCCGTCAGACCTGGAACACAGAGCAGAGAGAGCGGGTCACACAGAGCGGGTCGGTCGGTGGGTCGGTCTAGCAGTATTACAGTAGTAGTATTAGCAGTATTAGTAATAGTATTACAGTAGTAACAGTAGTAGTATTAGCAGTATTACAGTAGTAGCAGTTAGATCTTACCAAACGCTGTGGGTGACATCTCCTGCATGATGGCTCTGTACTCCAAATGATGACGGCTCTGATTACTGGGACCTACACACACACACACACACACACACACACACACACACACACACACACACACACACACACACACACACACACACACATAGAGTGAGGGAGTGAGTGAGACAGAGAGAGTGAGACTGAGAGAGTGTGAGTGAGTGAGAGTGTGTTAGCGAGTGAGTGAGAGCATGAGAGACAGAGAGAGAGTGAGTGCGTGAGAGTGAGAGTGTGAGTGTGTGAGAGCATGAGAGAGAGTGAGACAGAGAGTGAGTGCGCAAGAGCATGAGAGAGTGAGAGAGAGAGTGTGAGTGAGTGAGAGTGTGAGACAGAGAGTGAGTGAGAGAGAGAGTGAGTGAGTGAGAGAGTGTGAGTGCGTGAGAGCATGAGAGAGAGAGTGAGAGAGAGAGAGTGTGAGAGTGAGTGTGAGAGAATGTGAGTGAGAGAGAGAGTGAGAGACAGAGAGAGTGAGAGAGAGTGAGAGTGTGTGAGAGTGAGAGTGTGAGAGTGAGTGAGAGAGAGAAAGTGAGAGTGAGTGAGAGTGAGTGAGAGAGTGAGTGAGTGAGAGAGTGAGAGTGTGAGAGTATGTGTGGGTGTTACCTGGCGCGCAGGGGGAGGGGGGTTTGTTCAGGATGAGGGCGGCTCCTGCGGGGGAGGGGGGCTTGTTGTTTGTCGACAGGGGGGTCGGGAGGTCGGAGTGGGAGGGGTCGGAGTCGCGTTGCCGTGGCGACCGGGCACTCCAGTCGTCCGGTCCGCTGGAGGCCGCCGCCGTCGCTGAGCTGCAGGTGGCGCTGGCCTTACGGGGCTGAGAGAGACAGAAACAGGACTCTAACCACCTCTTTAATTGGATCCTCTTAATTGGATGAAGACCATGTTTCGTGGGCATACCTGTCGGGCCTGCTTCTCCTGGTCCTGGAGCCACTGCAGGTAGGACTCCCGGGCCACCTGCTCCTCGATGGCCTCGTTGGTGGCCTCCCAGTCCGTCGCCCTCTTCTTGTCCTCCAACATCTGCTGCTCGATCCACGACTCCTCCGACGTCTTGATGGCCGACTTCATCAGCGTCTGCTCCGCGTACTGAGGGGGGCAGTTACATGTATTACTGAACACAGTATTCACAGGTGTGGTATTCTGGAAGAAATCAAACAGCTGTTATTAGAGCGACTAGCGACCGGCATGTCCAGCGGTGGTATCAGACCTACGGAGCGGACGTTTCTTATTAATGCTTATTATGTTCTGCACAACTATTGTGAAGTTCACACAGAAACTGTAAAGGAACAAACGCATAAACGCTCTCCAGTAGGACAGAGACTTCAGCCTCCAGCAGAGTTACGAGTGAGAACAGACACAACTAAACCGAGGGAATGAGTGTGTTGACCACATTTATGATCTATAATCTAGTAAACTTTGATCTGACAACCGATCTACTTCCTGTCATGTGATATTCATTTACGGCTTGACGGAGCCTCAGACAAGTTCTGTTGTCTGGTTCCAGACCTGTGACTCCTCCCACTCCACAGAGTTCTCGTCCACTGATTGGTCTGGCATCGTAACACTAAACAGCTGTTTCTCCATGAAGAAGTGACGGGGGAACTCACGATTAATCGTCAGTTAAGAGGTGTTAAAAATCTACATGTGAGTAAATATGTTGCAGCCAAATCAAATAGTGTACAGGATGTTCAGCCTTTGTTTCTATAGAACACATTTAACACTCGACTTGTTTCTTTACAGGGTTTGTATGACGCTAATAAAGTAGTTTATGAATATGAGATACGAGTTCACAGATACAGGGCTCGCTCCGCTCTGAAAAACACCGGCACATGTTGTCGTGGTGTTCAGGGCAACGAATCACCTGTCTACGTAAAAACAACGTTAGATTCAGGCGGATACGTTGGTCTCTCGTGATTGGTTAGGTTCTGGTTCTGGTACCCCTGGTTTGAAGGCGGGCAGTCCCAGTCCGACCCCGATCGTGGCCTTGTTGGGGTTCACCACCGAGTTGTAGTGGATGTTGCGGTGGTAGCTCACTCTGATTGGCTCGTCGTTGTTCTGGTGGATGCCGTGGAACGTGTTGATTGGCTCTGTGGGAGGAAGAGGCGGGGTTAAGGGTTGGTGGAAAATGATTGGTTGACAGATCTGCATATGGCTTCCTATTGGACGATCGGACTCACCATTGCTGTCCTGGTACACCTCCACCGGTCTGTTGTACATCTCAGCCATCGCCTGCATCTCAATGTGGTTGCCGTGGCAATTGTTTTTCCTCTTCCTGTTGATGTATGTCGTGAAGTCCTCCGTCACGTAGTTGGAGAAATAGTCAGCGTTCTTCATCTGGGAGAATGAAGGAGGACGTGATGAAGACAGACAGGAGGAGACGTTTGAGGAAGAGGAGCTTGATGAAGACAGACAGGAGGAGACGTTTGAGGAAGAGGAGCATGATGAAGACAGACAGGAGGAGACGTTTGAGGAGCGTGATGAAGACAGACATGAGGAGACGTTTGAGGAGCGTGATGAAGACAGACATGAGGAGACGTTTGAGGAAGAGGAGCGTGATGAAGACAGACAGGAGACGTTTGAGGAAGAGGAGCGTGATGAAGACAGACAGGAGGAGACGTTTGAGGAGCGTGATGAAGACAGACATGAGGAGACGTTTGAGGAGCGTGATGAAGACAGACATGAGGAGACGTTTGAGGAAGAGGAGCGTGATGAAGACAGACAGGAGGAGACGTTTGAGGAAGAGGAGCGTGATGAAGACACACAGAAGGAGCTGAGACTCACCAGG
This sequence comes from Anarhichas minor, assembly GCF_050575085.1. Classification (NCBI taxonomy): domain Eukaryota; kingdom Metazoa; phylum Chordata; class Actinopteri; order Perciformes; family Anarhichadidae; genus Anarhichas; species Anarhichas minor. The sequence goes on from NW_027466502.1 coordinate 534,149, forward strand.
TAGTCCATACAGTGTTTCCTGACCACTTCATGCATGTCCTGATCTCCGTACACCTGGTCAGCTGAGAAACAGAGACACACGGAGGTCACAGGTCAAACTACACACACATCCATGAAGAGACAAAACTAGACACGGAACGACCTTCAGGAGACACGGCACGACCTTCAGGAGTCACGGAACGACCTTCAGGAGACACGGAACGACTTCAGGAGACACGGAACGACCTTCAGGAGACACTGATCGACCTTCAGGAGACACGGAACGACCTTCAGGAGACACGGAACGACCTTCAAGCGACACGGAACGACCTTCAAGCGACACTGATAGACCTTCAGGAGACACGGATCGACCTTCAGGCGACACGGAACGACCTTCAGGCGACACGGAACGACCTTCAGGCGACACGGAACGACCTTCAGGCGACACGGAACGACCTTCAGGCGACACGGAACGACTTCAGGCGACACGAACGACCTTCAGGCGACACGGAACGACTTCAGGAGACTCAAATGAAACCCCCCCATGTTTTATTCTTGTATAATCACTGTAAAAATGTAAAAAGATCATTCTGTAAAATATCAGACTAAAGTTCATCATGTTTCAGGCTGCTGTCATGTGACACTAATAAAGGAAGAAACAAAGAAAAAGAAAGAAAAGAAGCACTTTGAATAAACAGCTCTGATCTGAAAAACACATCAAGCTTTTATTTCATAAAGACAGTTATGTGTGAAAGACATCTGCATGTTTCTGTGTGTGCAGATTGTTTTAGAATGAGGACCCTGAAGGTAGAAACATGTTAAAATAATAACGTTAGTAACATTAATAATAATGACGTGCTGTTATTGAAGCTAACTGGAATGTGTCCATGAAGACAACGTGGATTTAAAGGAGCTGAAGTTCTCTCTTTTTACTAACTCACAAATAAACTGAACCTCTAATGCACACACACACACAGTTATGCAAATGAGCACCACTTTGGTTTGATTTCCAGCAAGTCACATGGTCCGTCACCACGGCGATTCTCAGAACCTCACTGACAACTTCCTTTTTCTCATCAGTTGTGTTTGTGGGTAAGTCAGTTAGTGAGAGAGAGACAGAGACAGAGAGAGAGCGAGAGAGACAGAGTGTTAATAACAATAATTTGGTTATTCTTCTCATCTAATTATTAGAGAAAGAGAAACATTTAAATCTGTCAGTAACTGAAGTTATTGTTGATTCTTTCACTCAAAGAATAAAAACATAAGATGCGACGTAGACAAAACAAGGAGAGGAAACTAGGAGGGAAGAGGAGGATACACAGAATATATGCGTTTGGTGCTGAGAAACCCTGATAGACTTCTTTCGAATTAATAATACACACACACACACACACAGCGAGCGCTCCGATTGGTCAGCCTGGGCGATATTCTAGGAAAGGGGGCGGGGCCTGATAGAAGAGAACCGTGACCCTTCCCGTTTGTTTCAATGACGTGAATAAAGTTTTTATCTGACGCTCACAGCCTCTCATACCACTCTGACCACCAGCCTGCAGCCTGCAAAGCATTATGGGTACTGTGACAGCTGCAAACTAAGAGACATAATCAATGAAGATCAGTTTGATTATTACTAATCAATAACTTCAGATGATCAGCTTCATAGTTTTTGGATCAGGAAGCTCGTTAACAACAAGATGTGCAAGTTATAACATTTCATCAGATTCACCTTTATTCAATATTTAGGTCAATAGAACTCTTTTTTTTTTAGCAGATAATCAATATTAAAAGGATCAGAGGTCAAATGAAGCTGATCATGGACAGTTTAAAGTATTGATCAGTCCACTTTTTCTCAACCAGTGAACAGGAAGTGACCATATCTGGACTGAGGAGGAGTGACGTAGAGACGCCGTATACGTCTCTGGTAGAGACCTGTCAATCACCGTGTAGCCCCGCCCTAAAGCATCCCCTGCTTTATGGTCTGTTTGACTCTAAATGGACCATAATGTACTAAATGAACATCATCCTGTATTGAAGAAGCCTCCTGATTGGTCCGTCCGTCAGTCAGGGAGGGCCGGACTAACCCGCTCGAAATAAACACAGAAGCAATTTAAGCCCCGCCCACACAGAAAATCACACACGACATATTTGGACTGAAGGAGGATGACTGACGTGTATCAACACAAGTACCGACACAAGTACCAGAACAAGTACCAGAACAAGTAGCGATACAAGTAGCGATACAAGTATCGATAAAAGTACAAACACAAGTATCGACACAAGTATCAATACAAGTACCAACACAAGTACCAGAACAAGTATCAATACAAGTACCAACACAAGTACAAACACAAGTACAAACACAAGTACCAACACAAGTATCAACACAAGTATCAACACAAGTACCAACACAAGTACAAACACAAGTACCAACACAAGTATCAACACAAGTATCAATACTTCAGCTTCAGTACAGACTTTAAACTGAGACAATAAAAAAAACACAAAAGAACACACACACACACAGTTGATGTCTCAGAACAGAAATGTTTCACACCGAGCTGTTAACCGAGCTGTGTCAGGTGGGCAGCTGTTGCTGTTGCTGTGTGTGTGTCTGAGATGATTTCTGTGAAATGCGAGACGAAGCAGAGAAACATGTCTCTGAAAACAGAAGTGAGAAGAATCAGAAGTCTAGAGCTGATCTCTGGTCTGTGCGAGCTCATCAGATACGAATCCAGAACCTGACTGAGATCAGTCCTTATGAGTCAGGAGACGTCAGGCCTGACTTCATGTTGAGTAAAGTCATCACATTTATATCACACACACACACACACACACACACACACACACACACACACACACACACACACACACACACACACACACACACACACACACACACACACACACACACACACACACACACACACACACACACACACACACACACAGCCCCCTGGTGTGGGTCTCACATCATCACTGAATAACATGGTGACGTGTTTAGAGTAAAAATGACCCCCAGAAGTCAAAAAGAAGGTTAAGATGTAAACAGATTGAGTTCAACAGCTGAATGAATGTGTTTATACTTTTAATCAACTGAACCACAGTAAGTCCTTTAACCAACCACGAAGAAGAAGACCACGTCCTGTGTCCTCACATAAAACCCTTCAAAATAAAAGCCCTCACCTGGAATCCAGGAAGAGAGCACAGAGCGACTGAACTGCTTAGTTATGGTCGGCTCTCATGGAGATACCTGGTTGGTTAAAAACGCTCTCCTGTTAAAGGGACAATGTGATGTTCTTCTTCTTCATTGTCGGTGTTTTACTGCAGTAGATGCTGAAGAGGAACTAAGAAACACAGCAGACTCCATTGATAGAACCTCCATCAGTGAGTCTGTGTGGATCTGAAGGAAGCCTTCATACCGATGAGGGAACACACTTCATCAGCAGAACGAGTATAAAACCACTCTGATCTTCAGGAGACCTTCCTCATCATCACTGAGCATGCTCACTAGCGTTTCCTTTAGCCCCGCCCCCTCAGCTGTAATAGAGGATATTCATGTGCTCACACTGGAAGTTAAAACAAATGATCCGCCTCGTTCTCAATAGCAGTCTATGGGGAACATCACACGTCTGCATACGGTAAATCAACGTGAAAAGTAAAATCATACTTTGTGATATATTATGAACAGTATCAGAAGATATCTTTAAAGTCTGATTTGAGTTGATTCATAACTTTTACAACTGAAGCTGATGATTGAATATTTACGTCTGATTAGTTTAAATATGATTAAATGTTGATGATAAAGTAGATCAATAACTCAACTCTGATTGATCATAACCTCAATCAATACATATTATTATAGATAATACTCTGAATCAGGACTAAACTTATTTACTTATTTATTAAATAAAGTATAAATACCTAAAATAAGTCTTTAATGTCTTTTGTTTGAAATAATCCGTTTGATCAGAATGATGATGATTAATCTGTTTCAGCTGATCATTACCATGTAGAACCACGACGGGTTCTCTGTTCTTCTAAAAATAATCCTAATAATGAAAAATGTATTTGATTCTGTCCAGAAGAAAAACGGTTTAAATGAAGCAGAAAATAAAATGACAACACCGACACCTGCTGGTAACCAGAAGAACTACACACACATCCACCTGAGGGGATAACAAGGTGAGAGTGTGTGTGTCACTCACCCACGGCTCTGAACAGACACGCTCCGTCCTCCTTCATCTTCTTGATGACAAAGCCTTTCTTTTCCCTCAGAGCTTTTTCAAACCAGTGCTCCTGCTGAACACACACACACACACACACACACACACACACACACACACACACACACACACACACACACACACACACACACACACACACACACACACACACACACACACACACACACACACAGGGTCAGCTGTGTAGTGGACTTTTTAAAGGTTTGTTAAAGGTGTGAAAAGTTTGACATTCAGTCAATTCACATATTATTAAAGGAAAAAGACACAAAAATATATATATATATTTATATAATATATATATATAATATATATATATATTTAACATAATAGAAGAGTAACAATGACTCAGATGCTGCGTTCTGAGTCAGTGAAAAGCTGTTGTGATGTGTATTTAAATGTGAGCGTCCTATAAGTCCATCATGTCCACCGACTCGTCCACGTTTAACTCAACAGATTGTTTCTCTCACAAAAAGACAAAAGATATGAATTCATGATCAAAACAGCTGATCAGAAAAAACAGAGTTTGTATCATTTACTTATTTTATTGTTATTATTAAAGAAATGTTCATTATGTAACAAAAATATAAATATATTCACATATTTTAAAAATAATACTGACTAATCAGAAAATCTGAGTCCCCTCAGGGACACCTGCTTATCGTCTCTGTGAGGACACCTGCTTATCGTCTCTGTGAGGACACCTGGTTAACGTCTCTGTGAGGACACCTGGTTAACGTCTCTGTGAGGACACCTGGTTAACGTCTCTGTGAGGACACCTGGTTAACGTCTCTGTGAGGACACCTGGTTATCGTCTCTGTGAGGACACCTGGTTAACGTCTCTGTGAGGACACCTGAGCATCCATAGTCTTCTCTATCATGTCCATTGTCTCCTGTATTTGTAGTCTGTGGTCTGTTAGTTTCACCAGTAGTACCTTATCGTAGTAGTAATAGTAATAGTATCATGTAATGTAGTATTAGCAGCAGTACCATGTCGTATTAGTAGCAGTAGTAGTACCATGTCGTAGTAGTACTACCATGTCGTAGTAATAGTAGTATTAGCAGTAGTACCTTGTCGTAGCAGTAGTAATAGGAGCAGTGGTACCTTGTCGTAGTAATAGTAGTAGTAGCAGCAGCAGCAGTAGTACATTGTCGTAGCAGTAGCAGTAGTACCTTGTCGAAGCAGTAGTAGTATTAGCAGTAGTACCTTGTAGTAGTAGTAGTACCTTGTCGAAGCAGTAGTAGTATTAGCAGTAGTACCTTGTAGTAGTAGTAGTACCTTGTCGAAGCAGTAGTAGTACCTTGTCGTTGTAGCAGTAGTAGTAGTATGTATGCAATACTTCATTACTATCAAGTCATGAAAGCTAATGCTAACACTTCAAAACATAGCCGTTTACTGTTATTTCCCCCCGTTAGCATTAGCTCTAGTGCTAATGCTAACACATCAAAACATAGCAGTTTACTGTTGTTTTCCCACGTTAGCATTAGCTCTAGTGCTAACGTTAGCTTCCGTACCTGCTCCACTGTAGCCGGGTCCACGGACTGCAGCCGTGCCGCGTTCTCGTACTCGTCCTCGCTGTTGTTCCCGGCTCCTTCCTCTGTGTCCTGTCCGGATCCTCCTCCTCCTCCTGGTCCAGTCACCTGTCCTCCTCCGGTCAGAGCTAACCCTCCAGAGCAGGTTCCTGTCTGCCGCCGCCTCTTGCTCAGTCCGGGCCCGGAGCAACAGCTGCCTAACCCTCCTCCTCTTTCTCCTCTTTCCCCTCTTTCTCCTCTTTCACCTCTTTCACCTCTTTCTCCTCCTCCTCCTCCTCCGGCCGACACGACGAGTTCTCCTCCTCCTCCTCCTCCGCTGCTGCTGTCCCGACCGTCTACTCCCGGTCCCACCACCGGTCCCACCACGGAGGAGCCGACGGGCGGAGGAGAGGCCTGCTGAGACCGGGAGCTCGCGTCGATGCTGATCCGCCCGGAGGACCACGGAGGAGGAGAAGCTCTCGGTCGGGCTCCAGCTCGGTGTTGATGCTGGTGAGGATCGGAGCCGCTCCGACGGTCACTGTCGTCGGCGTGGTCCGAGACACCGACACCGGAGCTGGGCTTCTTCTTCGGGAGGATCGTCATGGTGGTGTGTTGGTGTGTGTGTGTGTGTGTGTGTGTGTGTGTTCTGGGTCAAATGTTTCGGTTAACCGACCTTTTAAGGCTCTTAACGAACCGAAACCGACGATCAGGACCGACGATGACTCGGCTCCTTTTCGACGGTTTATTTAATCTTAACAAAAACAAACCGCGGCTCCTCTTCCCGTCCAGTCCACAAAACATCAACACAATCTGACGGAGGGCAGTGACGTCACTTCCTTGTTACGACGGCAGTTTTTTTTTTTTTACGTCAGGCCGTTAATCGGATCTTTATTTTTAAGTTTCTGTGTTCAACAACATTATATCAACTTTTGTTTGAATAAACTTTAACATGGACAGTTTATATAATAATAATAATATTATTATTATTGATAATTATATTGGTAATTATGACAATAATAATTATTAGTATTATCCTTAAATAACAATACAATTATCATCAATAAATATTATTATTATTATTATCAATAAATATTATTATCATCAATATTTAATATTATTATTATTATCAATACATATTAATGATAATTAATAATAATTGTCATGAATAGAATTATATTCTCTTCTCTGTGCATCACTTCTTTCTTTCTTTATTCTTTCTGCTGCCTGAAACTCCTCTCTGGGGATCAATAAAGTTTCATATTCAATTATTATTACTTATTTTATGAATGACATACACACACATATATATATATATATATATATATACATATATATTCAAAATATATATATTCAAAATACAATATATATATATATATATATATATATATTGTATTTTGAATACTTTAAGTACATACTACTGTGGTACTTTGAACCACAGCTTGCAGGTTGTTGTTTTGTACGTTTAACTGAAGCACCTGAACGCCTCGTCCTCTCTGAGCATTAATGAGATCACACCTCCGATCATTCTTTAACTTGAAACAAGCTGTCAGTAAATTACAGATTGAACCAGTTTGAGGAAACATGACAAGAATCTGTGAGAGCGTCGTCGGTGAGTCGAGACATCAGAGACGAGACGAGAGTCAAACTCAGAGACTCAGAAGATCAGTTCGTCCTTCAGCAGCATCCTGATCCTCCAAAAGACCCACAGGAGGTAAGACTACATAGAGAGTATTCATATAGCAATACAACACAGTAGTAATACTCTGTTACAAGATACAGTACTATACCGCACAGTATTAATACTCTGTTACAAGATAAAGCATATTTTAGTCGGAAGGTGGAGAATAAACAGATTATGATTAAGCCCGCAGGATTATAGTCAGTGTGCTCTGGCAGTGTTACTAACCCTAACGCTTTGTGCCACAAAGCCACTGAATCATCATCTTCTTCCGGGCAAAAGTACAAAAGTTGGCAGCGTTAGCTCCCATCATTTCCAAAGGCTTCTCAAACAAAGATGTACATGTCCAGTACAGAACAGAAATGACGGGAGCCATTTGTGGACTGTCCATCACGAACACAAGATTCAATCCAAGAGTATGAATCTAAAATGCAGAAAAGAGAGAAGCGATATATCAACCGAATCTCAACGATACTACCGGAAATGTTGGCGTGTATATATATATATTAGTGCTGGGCAACGATTAAAATATTTAATCGCGATTAATCGCATGGAGTTTTTGCAATTAATCATGATTAATCTCATTGTTATGGCAAAGTTCAATAATGAAATGAAAAGTAGTGTATTGTGCACTTTTATTTTAAAGTGCTGCTCTATGAACTAAAGGTGAATAACATTGTGTGTAAACACTTTAAACACATCAGGTTGTTGTTAGCAGCAGTGTTCTCTTCACACAGCAGCAGTTCTATCTCTTCACTATCTGTGCTCAGTGTGTGTGTGTGTGAAACGTTCCACTGCTGTGCAACAGGAACATGTTTCACACCTTTCATCTACATGTGTGTGTTGTGTCTTCATGACAGTCAGAGCATGTGATGCAGCTCTACTCTTCATCACTATGATGCTGTAACTCAGAGGTGATGAAGGTGACCCAGCTCTACTCTTCATCACTATGATGCTGTAACTCAGAGGTGATGAAGGTGACCCAGCTCTACTCTTCATCACTATGATGCTGTAACTCAGAGGTGATGAAGGTGACCCAGCTCTACTCTTCATCACTATGATGCTGTAACTCAGAGGTGATGAAGGTGACCCAGCTCTACTCTTCATCACTATGATGCTGTAACTCAGAGGCGATGAAGGTGACCCAGCTCTACTCTTCATCACTATGATGCTGTAACTCAGAGGCGATGAAGGTGACCCAGCTCTACTCTTCATCACTATGATGCTGTAACTCAGAGGTGATGAAGGTGACCCAGCTCTACTCTTCATCACTATGATGCTGTAACTCAGAGGTGATGAAGGTGACCCAGCTCTACTCTTCATCACTATGATGCTGTAACTCAGAGGTGATGAAGGTGACCCAGCTCTACTCTTCATCACTATGACGCTGTAACTCAGAGGTGATGAAGGTGACCCAGCTCTACTCTTCATCACTATGATGCTGTAACTCAGAGGCGATGAAGGTGACCCAGCTCTACTCTTCATCACTATGATGCTGTAACTCAGAGGCGATGATGGTGACCCAGCTCTACTCTTCATCACTATGATGCTGTAACTCAGAGGCGATGAAGGTGACCCAGCTCTACTCTTCATCACTATGATGCTGTAACTCAGAGGCGATGAAGGTGACCCAGCTCTACTCTTCATCACTATGATGCTGTAACTCAGAGGTGATGAAGGTGACCCAGCTCTACTCTTCATCACTATGATGCTGTAACTCAGAGGCGATGAAGGTGACCCAGCTCTACTCTTCATCACTATGATGCTGTAACTCAGAGGTGATGAAGGTGACCCAGCTCTACTCTTCATCACTATGATGCTGTAACTCAGAGGTGATGAAGGTGACCCAGCTCTAGTCTTCATCACTATGATGCTGTAGCTCAGAGGTGATGAAGGTGACCCAGCGATCAAAGAATAAAGACACTTTACCCACAATTTAGGTATATTTTCCCTTTAACTCACGAGATGCAGGTAGCATGTTTTATACTTAATGTGAATATAATTCATACTTTGTTGGCATCTTATTCTGAAAACCGGATGTTCGTCTGAAGAAACCGGATGTTGTCTCACGTTAATCTTTCTGCTAACTCTAGTCCTTTGCTCGCTCCCGATCTGTGCCGTTTAAATGTGTTTACCGTGAATTTCAGCATATAGGTGCACTAACGTGTAAGTGTCTGCTGAGTTGACCACAGCGATGTCCAGTAGTCTCCATTCTTCCACCGCTGATAGTGAGCAACGGACTTTCAAAATAAAAAAATGCATGAACGCACTATAAAATAATTGTCGGCGTTAATTAATGAATGCGTTAACTTGCCCACTAAACCTGAACCAGCCCTAACTATAAATCTGATCCAGCCCTAACTATAAACCTGAGCCAGCCCTAACTATAAACCTGAACCAGCCCTAACTATAAACCTGAGCCAGCCCTAACTATAAACCTGAGCCAGCCCTAACTATAAACCTGAGCCAGCCCTAACTATAAACCTGAGCCAGTCCTAACTATAAACCTCAGCCAGTCCCAACTATAAACCTGAACCAGCCCTAACTATAAACCTGAGCCAGTCCCAACTATAAACCTGAACCAGCCCTAACTATAAACCTGAACCAGTCCTAACTATAAACCTGAACCAGCCTTAACTATAAACCTGAGCCAGCCCTAACTATAAACCTGAACCAGTCCTAACTATAAACCTGAACCAGTCCTAACTATAAACCTGAACCAGCCTTAACTATAAACCTGAGCCAGCCCGGACTATAAACCTGAACCAGCCCTAACTATAAACCTGAACCAGTCCTAACTATAAACCTGAACCAGTCCTAACTATAAACCTGAGCCAGCCCTAACTATAAACCTGAACCAGCCCTAACTATAAATCTGAGCCAGCCCTAACTATAAACCTGATCCAGCCCTAACTATAAACCTGAACCAGCCCTAACTATAAACCTGAACCAGCCCTAACTATAAACCTGAACCAGTCCTAACTATAAACCTGAACCAGTCCTAACTATAAACCTGAACCAGTCCTAACTATAAACCTGAACCAGCCTTAACTATAAACCTGAGCCAGCCCGGACTATAAACCTGAGCCAGCCCTAACTATAAATCTGAGCCAGCCCTAACTATAAACCTGATCCAGTCCTAACTATAAACCTGAACCAGCCCTAGCTATAAACCTGAGCCAGCCCTAACTATAAACCTGAACCAGCCCTAACTATAAACCTGAACCAGCCCTAGCTATAAACCTGAGCCAGCCCTAACTATAAACCTGAGCCAGCCCTAACTATAAACCTGAACCAGCCCCAACTATAAACCTGAGCCAGCCCTAACTATAAATCTGAACCAGCCCTAACTATAAACCTGAACCAGCCCTAGCTATAAACCTGAGCCAGCCCTAACTATAAACCTGAACCAGCCCTAACTATAAATCTGAGCCAGCCCTAACTATAAACCTGAGCCAGTCCTAACTATAAACCTGAACCAGCCCTAACTATAAATCTGAGCCAGCCCTAACTATAAACCTGAACCAGCCCTAACTATAAACCTGAACCAGCCCTAGCTATAAACCTGAGCCAGCCCTAACTATAAACCTGAGCCAGCCCTAACTATAAATCTGAACCAGCCCTAACTATAAACCTGAACCAGCCCTAGCTATAAACCTGAGCCAGCCCTAACTATAAACCTGAACCAGCCCTAACTATAAATCTGAGCCAGCCCTAACTATAAACCTGAGCCAGTCCTAACTATAAACCTGAACCAGCCCTAACTATAAATCTGAGCCAGCCCTAACTATAAACCTGAACCAGCCCTAACTATAAACCTGAACCAGCCCTAGCTATAAACCTGAGCCAGCCCTAACTATAAACCTGAGCCAGCCCTAACTATAAACCTGAACCAGCCCCAACTATAAACCTGAGCCAGCCCTAACTATAAACCTGAACCAGCCCCAACTATAAACCTGAGCCAGCCCTAACTATAAATCTGAACCAGCCCCAACTATAAATCTGAACCAGCCCCAACTATAAACCTGAACCAGCCCTAACTATAAACCTGAGCCAGCCCTAACTATAAACCTGAGCCAGCCCTAACTATAAACCTGAACCAGCCCCAACTATAAACCTGAGCCAGCCCTAACTATAAATCTGAACCAGCCCTAACTATAAACCTGAGCCAGCCCTAACTATAAACCTGAACCAGCCCCAACTATAAACCTGAGCCAGCCCTAACTATAAATCTGAACCAGCCCCAACTATAAACCTGAACCAGCCCTAACTATAAACCTGAGCCAGCCCTAACTATAAACCTGAACCAGCCCCAACTATAAACCTGAGCCAGCCCTAACTATAAATCTGAACCAGCCCTAACTATAAATCTGAACCAGCCCCAACTATAAACCTGAGCCAGCCCTAACTATAAATTTGAACCAGTCCTAACTATAAACCTGAACCAGCCCTAACTATAAACCTGAACCAGCCCTAACTATAAATCTGAACCAGCCCTAACTATAAACCTGAACCAGCCCCAACTATAAACCTTCTTAAATCTTCTATTTTAATGCCATAAATCAGAACCAGGTCGAGGGTTAAAACAGTGATTGGTTTCTGTACTCTGACAGAAACCAATTGAATCTAATAATAAGATAAACGCAGTACTAAGGCTATTATTATCGACATCCACATGAATATTAAAGTCACCTACAATCATGACTTCATCTGTTTTAAAGACTTGATAAGAACTCTGACCTGGGGCCCGGTACACTATAACGAACAGAACTGGCTGTATTGTTTTCGAGGTCGGGTGTGAAAGACTAACTACCAGGCTTTCAAATGAGTTATAGTTTAGTTTAGGTTTATGGTTTAATAATAGGTTTGAGTCAAAGCTATGTTTTATTGATAAAAAAGTTTCTAATGTAAAAACCATGTTTGTTCCACAGCTTTCTTTACCAGACTTCTGTTCTCTGTCAACTTCAGTCACATGTTGACACAATGTTCAGAGTTTACATTATAAAATATCATAAATCATATACATGAGTTAGGAATCAGACACCAGGCTGTGGAGTGACAGTGTGTATTTATAGTATCCTCTCTCACACACACACACACACACATCTTTAGTTACAGTTGGTGCTCAGTGTCGAGTAATAATAATAATAAATAGAATAATAATAAATAGAACAATAATAATCATAATATCAATATAAGCAATAGTTGTCTTCAAATATAGAGTCATACACTTCATACAAAATACCCTGATATTAATGTCATATTTCAGTGACTTGGTGTGATGTCATCGTGGTAGATTTAATTTGTCCAGAATTCAAAGTGACGTCTTCAAAAACGTCTCTTTGTTGACTACTGAGATATAAAAGAGTGAAGCGGAATATGATGTAAATATATTCAGATTATAATCTCTAACATAAATATGTTCAGATTATAATCTCTAACATAAATATATGTTCAGATTATAATCTCTAACATAAATATATGTTCAGATTATAATCTCTAACATAAATATGTTCAGATTATAATCTATAACATAAATATATGTTCAGATTATAATCTCTAACATAAATATGTTCAGATTATAATCTATAACATAAATATATGTTCAGATTATAATCTCTAACATAAATATATGTTCAGATTATAATCTCTAACATAAATATATGTTCAGATTATAATCTCTAACATAAATATGTTCAGATTATAATCTATAACATAAATATGTTCAGATTATAATCTATAACATAAATATATGTTCAGATTATAATCTCTAACATAAATATGTTCAGATTATAATCTATAACATAAATATGTTCAGATTATAATCTCTAACATAAATATGTTCAGATTATAATCTATAACATAAATATGTTCAGATTATAATCTATAACATGATCAGAGCCTTTGGGTTCTTGGTCCTGAAGTTTCCGTTGTCGTACAGTTGAGTGAATATTTGGCTAAAAGTCTGAAGGACAAACCTGCAAACTGACGGATCAATAACTCTGATGAGTCCCGCTGTGAGATAACATCTGTGTTCTTATTGGTTATTGATCATTTCTGATAACTCCTGATTGAACCAAACAGTTTGCAGGTTATCACACAGACGGTTCAATATAAACAGTCAATATGAGTGCAAAGGCATGCAGCACCACCTCCACCTTTACCTCCACCTCCATCTTTGCCTTTACCTCCATCTTTACCTCCACCTCTACCTCCACCTTTACCTTCATCTTTACCTCCACCTTTACCTCCATCTCCACCTTTACCTCCACCTTTATCTGGAGCCCAGAGGAACTCGTTGTTCCAGGATATAAATCAGAGATTAAAACATTCGTGGACAAACAACGTTGTCACCGTCAGTGTCTGTGCAGAAGGGTGTTGATAAAGTTATTTACGTGGACGTAACAGTGGCGTCGGTGGAGCAGCTTTAACATGAATCCATCCTGCTGCTGGTCACCGTGAACATGACAACCACTGTGTAGTGATGCAAAACACAGAGATGCATTCATGCTGCGCTGATGAGGACTAAAGGTCCCGAATTCAGACAGGAAGTCAGTTTGTTTGGTTCAAAAGTGAAAGTGACTGAATTATTATGAATGATATACATCAAAACATCACGGTGTTGTTTCCTGATCTAAGTTACAAACATCAACGTTGACTTCCGCTTTCAGACGAATATGAACAGCAGACTCCTGGTGAGAGCCCTGTGTGTGTATGTGTGTGTGTGTTTGATTAAAAAGTCCATATTCTCTGATGTCACAAACTGTGTTTATTTACATGATGTGAGTCTACTGAATATATTTAATTTATTTCTTTTTATATAAAACATGTCGTTTATGTTGTAAACATGTCAATGTGTATCTGTAGCTCACTGCATGAAACGTGTTATTGTGAAGAGAAGATATGTATATTCAAATGTAACAAATGTTTGTTTTACTCGTTTGTTTAAAATATTAAAATGGCGTCAAATTTGAAATGAATTCAACATCATGTGAAAGAGATGAACAGGAATTCGGGACCTTTAAGTGAAATAATGTGTTGGTGCTGCGTTCATGTTCATCAGGGAGAAAACAATACTCAGATGCAGCTACTGTCAGTGTTCATCAGAAAGTTCATCAGAAGGCCAGAAACCGGCCGCGAGCCACAGTTTGAAACACATCCGAGTAAAGACGAGTGTGTTAGATGTTTGTCCAGAACCTTAAACATTCTGGTGTTTTTATATTTCAGCCCATTAAACTCTCTTTATACCAATAATAGATATTTAGACAGAAATGTTGAATATATTGATCTAATCACAGATTATTCTTCACTGCTAGTATTTTATTCTTTAAATGTATTTTAATTTTTAACATTTTTTGACGAAGTGCTTTACAGAGAAAAATACCATGAAGTTCATTTAAATTATTACATTTAAAAAGTAAATTTGCAAAACTCACTGAATACTTAAAGTACAAAGTGAATTTAAAGTAAGCGATAGAAAAACAAAGAAACAGGAAATTAATACAATATTGAAAAAAAGTCACAATTTGTCTCTTTTGCATTTTTGATCTCAAAACAATTTAATATTTTCTGTAAAGTAAAATAAAATAAAGTTAGATTTCCCTGTGAAGTGTTCTTTGGTGTATTTTAAATAATACTTTTGTACTTTTACTTCAGTAAGATTTTGAATGCAGGACTTTTACTTGTAACAGAGTATTTCTACACTAGTTTTACTGCAGTAAAGGTACCGAGTATCTGGTTCATGTGGTTCTGTTGTGGATCAGGTCTCAGAGATAAAACCGCTCCACAGCGCCTCTAGTGGCCGGAAGCTGAATAAAAAGCCTTTAAGCTGAGTAGCAGTATGTTATATATATGTTGTATATTTATATTTGTTTACAATAAAATAGTTAAAGATACATTATTAGATTGTGGGGGGAAATATTACATCTTTAATCTGTGATATATTTACACTGTCGTGCTCTTTAATAAACACATAAACACCATGAAACCTCAAAGAGATCCATATTCATACCAACGCTTTCACGTTGGTTAATAAACGTTCTTATTTTTCTGCAAAGCACTTCAGGTCAACATGAACGAGCGGACCTCAAACGCACCATTGGGCCTCTGATGGACTACAGTGAACTGTGATTGATTATCTTGAAAAGTGATCATGAACCTGAAGGACTCTAAAAAACACCAGGATGGTCCTCTAAGTGGACCTGCTGGAGGCCTGAAGGCTCATATCTGGTCTTCTCTCCCGGTCACGTGACTTCTCTCCCGGTCATGTGACTGCTAACTTCCATCCGGTTTCTCTCCGTCCTCCCTTAAACCCTAACTCCTGCTGATCCTCCTCCTCCAGCTACCACATGTAAGTCTTTGTGGTGTCGATCTGACTCCCCCCCGCCTGCTCCTCCTCCTCCTCCCTCCTCCTCCTCCTCCCCCCCACCTCCCTCTCCTCCTCCTTGTCCTCCTTGTCCTTCTCGGCCTCACTCTCCCACAGCGTGATGAGCGGCGGGTACAGCTCGCTCAGCGGGATGGAGGTGGCGTGCTGCATGTACTTCTTCAGTGAGTGTCCGCAGGTCTTGTGCTGCTGGACCCGGCGGCCCATGTAGACCACCAGCAGCGCCATGATGCTCAGAGCGAACATGGAGCCCATGACGGCCGCCAGCGCCACGCTGCTGCGCCGCGACGCCACCAGCTCCACCGAGAATCCTGCCTCCTTGGTGGTGACGTTCAGACAGGAAGTGTGGAAGGGGGAGGAGGAGAGAGGGGAGTAGGAGCTAGGGGAGGAGGGAGGAGGAGAGGAGTAGACGGTGAGGCAGACGTGGTACTCTGTGGCAGGAAGGAGGTGAGTCAGATTATACTCCTGAACGTCCACTGGAACCTGGAGAGAGGGGGGGGGGGGTTACTATAGAGAGACGGTGTGATGACATCACTTCCTGTCCAGCCTCTGTTCCACTAGCTTATCTGTCAATCAGAAAATAATGAAGTTCATTTATTCTAAGACAAACACCTGATCTAGACCTCGTAGAATCACTACTGGGGTCCCTCAGAGTTCCGTTCTGGGTCCCCTCCTCTTTCCTCTCTACACCAGGTCTCTCTATGTCTCACTTTAGTGTTTCTAGTGTGGATGAGTTCACCTTGGTGGTGTAGCTGATCTGAGGGTTGTCGATGTGCACGGTGGCGCTGGTCCAGCGGGTCAGACGGAGGGGGGCAGTGTCCTGCTGGTTCTGACCCCCAGAGGAAGGTCTTCCACTGGGGAACAGCTTCCACTCCAACACCACCGACTGGGCATGCACCACCTGCAGAGGAAACAGAGAACCACCGTAAAATCTGGATCTGTTTCAGGGATCGGAAATGAGTCTGAATTTTATATAAATAAGAAGTGTATTTAAATAACACTTTATAATAAGTTTACAGCCGGTACCTTGGCCAGCACCACCAGAGAGGCTGCAGCGCTGGACGAGTTACCCGGCTCTCTGCTGGACCCACCGCTCCCCCACCGGATCCCCCAGCCGGGCCACGAGTCCACAGACCCCTGAGAGTCCACGAACACTGAGACGCTCTTTGTGTCTGCGCCCTCCGCGTTCCACGCTACACAGATATACACACCTGAGAGAGACGGACGCAAAGGGATCTATAGTTCTGCATGCATGTACATTAATATAAATATATATACATACATATATACATACAAACATTAGTGCTGGGCAACGATTACAATGTTTAATCGTGATTAATCTCATTGTTATGGCAAAGTTCAATAATGAATTCAAAAGTAGTGTATTGCGCACTTTTATTTTAAAGTCCTGCTATATGAACTAAAGGTGAATAACATTGTGTGTAAACACTTTAAACACATCAGGTTGTTGTTAGCAGCAGTGTTCCCTTTACAAAGCAGCAGTTCTATCTCTTCACTATCTGTGCTCAGTGTGACAGAACGATGCAGGGGACGTGTTCAAAAGGCAGATGTCTCGCAGCAGCGATCATATTTCTTGCAGTGATGTCCAGTAGTCTCCAGTGAGAGCAGCAGCTGCTGCTCGTTGTAACGCCGTCGCTTTAGTCGTCCTCTCCTTTAATACAACTCATGTATTCTTCTGGTGACGGTGCGTCTTGAGGCTCATACGTGACGTCATTCGTTGAGATCCTAAAGGTGCGTTCACACCAAACGCCACGTGAGCGCACCTTGAGAACGTTCCTCAGACCGACATCTTCCACAACACTAACCTGCAGTTTGTCTCCACTTCTCTGTAGCATCTGTTAGCTTGTGTTGCTTTAGTTTATCTAAACTTCTCCCACACGCTGCATCAACGCAGTCTGAAGACTTCCTCCACCGCTGCCAGTGAGCAACGCACTTTACAAATAATAATTAAAAAATAAAATGCGTTAACGCGATAATAACGCGTTAACTTGCCCAGCACTACTAAATATATAAATAAATATTTCTATATATGCCGGATGTGAACCAGCAGCTCAGACTGACCTGCGTCCGACGGCTCTGCGTGTTCGATCACTAGCGCTCCGGGCTCCGACACGCGATGCTTCTTCTTCTTCTTCCTGCGGCTCAGGCCACGCCCCTCCTCCGATACGATTGGTGCAGCCACCGCCTCCGAGCTCACCTGACCAGGTGAGGAAGGAAACAGAGAAAACACTCATCAGTGAGAACATCGGTTTCTATCAACATGCACCAACAGGGAGACAAACACTTGTGACCACGCCCACCTTATCTCCAGTGGGCGTCACCCAGTAGAACTGGGGGGCGGGGTCAGCGTCCGCCCAGCACTCCAGTGTGATTGGCTGCCCGGCGCTGACGTTCATGGCGGGTGGGAAGGCGTGGGGGGAGATGTGGGGCAGGCAGCTGTTGGCCCCGCCCCCACCCCCTTCAGCCCCACCCCATCCGAAGCCCACCACCTCCTGCAGCTCCTGACCAATTAGGTGAGGCGGGGAGGAGCAGAGGGTGATGGAGGACTCCAGCATCTTGAGGTGAGACTGGTTGCCGAGGTGAGGCCCCCAGGAGGTGAGACAGTCACATCGCAGAGGGTTGGAGTGGAGAGACACCTCCTCCAGGGAAGGGAGGGAGGAGAGGAGGTCTCCAGAGAGGAGGCTCAGCTGGTTACTGTGGACCAGGAGAGTCCGGAGGGAGGGCAGCTCACTGAGGACACAAGGAGAGGAGGACAGAAGGAAACAAGGAGAGGAGGAAAAAAGGGTAGGGGAGAGGAAACAAGGAGAGATGAAGGAAAGAAGAGGAAGGAGGAAAGAAGAAAGTAAAAAAAACATTAGAGACAGAGAGACAGACGGACAGACAGAGAGACAGAGAGAGAGAGAGACAGACACCTGAAGGCCTCTGGGTCGATGTAAGAAAGTCTCGGGTTGCTGCAGAGTTCCAGTTTAACGATTTCTGGAAGGTTCTTGAAAGCTGCTCGCTCGACCATCAGGAGCTGCTCCATGTTGTTCAGACTACAACACAATCAACAACATTATCGTTATAACAATAACAATAATCATTATCATCATTATTATTATTATCAACATCTTTCACTCATTTAATTCTGTGTATTAAAACATTTCTCATTCTTCCTACTTTCTATAATAAACTCTTTTTAATAGAAGTTCTGCATTAAGACAAAAATCCAAATTATGTTTTTTGGGTGGAACTAAAAAAAAAAAAGACAACACTAAACTGACGAACCAGTGATGATAATGTTTAACATTAATTAATGAATTTAACTATTTTAAACTGAATTAATGGAGTCTGCCTCCATCACAGATTGTTTATGAGGTAGAAGAGGCATCACTCTGTAACACCACCGAGTGGACAGAGTGAGACGTTCTCAGACTCACCTGAGCTCCTCCAGGTGCTGAAGGTTCTGGAAATCTCCCTGCTGGACTCGGCTGATCGGGTTCCTGTTCAGGTCCAGGAACTTGAGGTTAGGGAGCACGCTTATTGCGTCCCGAGGTACAGACCTACCGAGAGGACGGCGGTCACATCAGTGTTACAGTGAGAAGACGGTCACAGGAACTCGAACCGGCGGTTCTCACCGGACTCACCTGAGCCGGTTGTTGTAGAAGGACAGACTCTCCAGGTAGTCGAGGCCCAGGAAGGCAGCGGAGGGGACGGAGGCCAGACCCATCCTAGCCAGGACCAGGCTGTGGAGGCGGGACAGAGGCAGGAAGTTCTTCTCCTCCAGACCCAGGATGGGGTTTTCCCCGATCATCAGGATCTCCAGGGACGGCAGGGACTCGAACCAGCGGCTGTCGATGGCCACCAGCCGGTTGGAGTTCAGGTGGAGCCTACAGGACAGAGCAGAGGACAGAACTTTACCACAGAACCACAGAACCACTTTAACCCTGTCAGATGCAGAGAAGCTCGTCCACGCCTTTATCTCCTCAAGACTGGACTACTGTAACTCACTCTTCACTGGGATCACTGCCAAGAACATCCAGAAGCTGCAATACATCCAAAACAGCGCTGCCAGGATCCTGATGAGAGTCCGGAAGTATGAGCACATAACACCCATTCTGCACTCACTACACTGGCTCCCTGTCTCATTCCGGATTGACTACAAAGTCCTACTACTCACACATAAATGCATAAATGGACACGCACCTCCCTACCTACAAGAACTCATCACTCCCCAAATCTCCACCCGCACCCTCAGATCATCAAACAGCTCGCTCCTCCGGGTCCCCAACACCAAGCTCCGCACCATGGGCGACCGGGCCTCTGGCCTCCGGGCCATGGCTTTTTTTTATGCTTACTAGTTATTTTATTATAGTTTGTTTTAACTATGTACTGGCTCTGTGGTACTCTGAGATTTTTTTAATGAAAAGTGCGTTACAAATAAAATGTATTATTATTATTATTATTATTAGAACACCGATTCAGAAAGCGGTATCCTTCAGTTGGTTTCTCTGGTCACCGAGGAGGTTCTAGTGTTCATTCAAGAGATTCTATATGACATTAAGGTAATCCTTTTAGCTACTTGGGTCATTCTAGGGGTGATTGAGGTGGATCTAAGGGTCTTGTAGCTCTTTAAGGTCCTTTATGTGGTTTTCTGGTCACTGAGGAGGTTCTAGTGGTTCTTTATAGGGTTCTAATGATCATTCAAGAGGTTCTATATGACCTTAAAATAACCCATTTAAGGTAATGGGGACGATCTATGGTTCCTGTAAGAGGTTGGACATTGAGGTGGATCTAAGAGTCTTCTAGCTCTTTCGGGTCCTTTTGGTGGTTTCTCTGGTCACTGAGGAGGTTCTAGTGGTTCTTTAGAGGGTTGTAATGATTATTCCAGAGGTTCTATATGACCATAACAAAATCCTTTTATCTACCTGGAACGTTCTAGGGGTCATTGAGGTAGATCTAACGGTTATTTTGCTCTTTAGGATCTTTTAGGTGGTTCCTCTGGTCTTAAAGTGGTTCTAGTCGTCGCTGAAGAGGTTATATGGGTGATTTAGATAGTTCTAGGGGTCTTTTGGGACGTCTTGGAACATCTAGAGTTCCTTTCGGTCATGCCTGTGGTCACTTAGGTGGGAACCTGTGGGTATTTCTAGTGGTCCCTGGGAAGGGTTTGGTGTTCCTTCAGGGGGTTCTATGGATCCTTTAAATGGTTCTGATGGTCATGTAGGAGGTCCTAGTGGTCATTGAGGGAGTTGTGGAGGTTCTGTACTTGGTACTAGTGCTCCTTTGTGAGGTTTAGGTGGTTTTAATGTTCTTAAAGTGGTCCTAGTGGTCATTTAGGAGATTCTGTGGGTCCCTAAGGTGGTTTTGTGGTTACTGTCTAGGGATCATTTAGGTGGTTCTAGGGAGGATCTAGTTATCACTGAGGAGATTCTACGTGTCGTTCTAGTGATATTTTAGAAGGTCAAAGAAGAAGTTACCGCAGCAGGTTGTTGAGTCCAGCAAAGGCTTTGGGTTCGATGGAGGAGATGTGGTTGTGGTTGATGTAGAGCTCCTCCAGACTGGAAAGGTTCCTCAGACTGAAGTCCTCCAACTCCTGAATGTGGTTCTCCTCCAGGTACAGAGTCACCAACCGACCCAGAGAGGACAGACCCATAGAGCTCACCTGGACAAAGAGAGACACCAGTTTTTATGGAACTTTGAGCACCAAGGCATCACTGTTTTATTTATGTAATAATGGAGAACATGGATTAGAACATGGACGAGAATTTGGAGGAGAACATGGAGAACGTGGAGGTGAATGTTGAGGAGAACGTGAGGACATAGACAAGAACATTGAGGAGAACATTAAGGAGACCGTGGAGGAGAACGTGGAGAAGAACGTGGAGAAGAATGTGGAGGAGAGCATGGAGAAGAACGTGCAGGAGAACGTGTAGTAGACTTGTGTTACCTGGGTGAAGTGGTTCTGGGACAGGTCCAGTTCTGTCAGGTTGGTCAGACTCTGGAGTTCCGTGTTGATGGAGGAGATGTTGTTACTCTGCAGCAGCAGAACCTGAAACGTATTGAAACACAGAGTTACAGTATTATCATCAATAAATATGATTATTATAATTATCACCATTCTCTCTGTGATAGGTCACCTGAGTGTCAGAGGAGACGTTGACTGGTACTCGGTGCAGGTGCAGCTCGTTACAGTCCACGGTTCTGGCCTGGTGGTACACGGACTGCGGCGTGTACCAGGGTCTGGTCTCACACACACACTGCAGAGGACACAGCACAGCGCCACCTACAGGACACAACACACACAGCTCAGGATCCACATCAACCTCCACCTGTCCGTCTGAAGTTTAAAGAACCGCTCTTTACCCTGACTGGCCCCACCCACTCCAGCACACACTGATGATGTCACCACGCAGAGGACGGCGAAAAAGGCCACATATCCCATGATGCACTGCAACTGACGTGTTGGTTGAACTTCCTGCTGAAGGTCAGAGGAGGTGGGTCACATCTACAGCTGGATGGAAACACACAGGAAGTGATATCATTAAGATGTCATAAGTTAAGTTGAGACAACAACACTACTTAGTTAGGTTGAGACAACACAACTACTTGGTTAGGTTGAGACAACTAAACTTTTCATCATCATCATCATTTGCATCACCATGAAGTAATTCCATGTCTCTTCAGCCATGTGGATATTTCTTCAATACATATATCATCATCAGCTCCTCCTCGGCAGAGGACGCTCAGTGAGCCATGTGTTCTGGAGTTCAGAAGCGATTTGACATCGATCTTTAAATCTTTGAGGTTTTGTTGGACAACAGAGACACGTGTTGTCGTTTGTGTCTTTATGTTGCTTGTTCAGAAGGTAGTTTCCTTTTGAAGCCTTTCCATCACCGATGACATTCCTCTCTTGTTCTTCTTCAGTGGCATCACATCTTAATTCTGTGGGTTCAGTTTCAACAGTATCTCGATGCATTTCATCCATTTTCAACAAATTGTTTAATGAGAGGATCTTCCACGCGGACTATGTTGAGAGCAGCACGCACAGCCTGTGCACTTTGTTTGTCCACACACACACTCGTGATCACGTGACAAGTTGAGCTTTTCCTTCTATTTGCATGACATCATAGAAATTGATCATAACGATCATCACTTGACCCCTCGGAGCAGCCCGCTGCCGCGCGCACAGCCGTCAAACGAGCCGTTCAAAGCTCCGCTGAGTCTGTACGGACCGGGACCTCCTTCGCCCGGTGTCCGGGTTCTCCTTCCTGTCCGTGGTGATGATCGACCCGCCCGGATGGCCGCTGCAGCGCTACCTTCCAGGTGTGTGTGTCCAGGTGTCCACGTTTTTACCGCAAGCAAGACACAGCAGAGGGAGACCCGGAGGTTCTATCGGATCATCGGAACCCTGATAAACAGGAACCTCCCCCACTATGAAGAGCTGATCTCTTTGTGAGGCTCGATCATCTCGAGATGTTCGACTAGAGTCAGCTGCTGGGTGATGCGTTCAGGGACATTCGTATAATAGATATTCATATTATTCTAACAGCAGCGCACAGCGACCGGAACGTGTTTTAAACTCACGGTATTTAACCGAATTATTGATATAATGATAATAATTATTATTATAAATAATAGTATTAATAACAATAATCTCCTGCAGAGCCCCGCGCGGTCCCGTCTCTCTGCTGTAGGACAGACGCCCATGTTCTCACCTTGTTCCTCCTCCTGCTCCGTCGCTCCGAGGATCACCGGCCGGGCAGAGTCTCACTGAGTCGGCAAAGTCCGGTAGAGACCAACGGGGTACGGTAGAAGCCGGTATCGGGTCTCCGGTTGATTCGGGTCTCGTTGATCCAGATGAGTCCCGCTGTCTGTCTCCCCTTTTATCTGAAGGCCCCCCCCCCCCCAACCCCCGTCCTCTATCAGGTCCGCAGCATTACTCGGGATCAGCCAATGAGCTTTATAGGCCACCGGGCGACGGACCAATCAGAGCTCGGATGCTGCACAGAGGCGATGGAGGGGGGGGGGGGGGGGGGGATCTACTGAGATGACGTAATGCTCCAGATTCTCTGATGACGCTCTGAGTTCTTCTCTCTTCAGTCTCAGAGTTGATGTCACTGAAGAGGAACTAACTACACGACCCAGTGTTGGCTGGTCCATAGAGGGCGCAATAAATACAATAAATAATAATAATAATAAACTGTACAAATTGTCAATATTTGTGTTTTTGAAATATGGAATCACCAGTAATATGTGTAAAATATGATATCTGCGGTAAATATATGCTTTTCTTGCACGTCCTCTCCGTGTGTGCACGTCTCAGCAGCTCTGAGGCGCTGGAGAAACTGGCCAAAAGAGGCGGGTCTATGAAGCAGTTTAGCCAACTGCTGCTTAAAGATATAAATGTGTGACATACAATTTAGCCAATCAGTGCCCTCAAATAGATTCATCTTGGGGCAGAATCGATTCTGTTAACAAACTGTGTCCTGTGTTCTGTTTATAAGCACAGGATCCATTTCTACCGGCGGAATGCGATCGTCTTATTTATGAATTATTTGCGTCTGTACGTTTTGAAATTCAGATTGTGACGTCGATATTAAATAACCCAGAATATGATTATTGTTTCTCTTAAATGATAAAACTCATCAAACCCGACAATCAGGAATGAACAGCCTCACGTGACTGAATGAAATGATGTAAAAAGTGTTTCAGCTCTCAGCTCTCTCTATATATATAACTATATATATATATATAACTATATATATATATATATATATATATAACTATATATATATATATATATATATATATATATATGTATATATATATATATATATATATGTATATTGTATTCATAATAAAGTTATTGAGGGAAACATCAGATCATGAAAACACAAATCTTTCTAATAAATGTAGAAAGTTGTTTGTGGTCCTTTTGTTGTTCAGTCTACAATGAACATTTATTTAAACCAGATGTTGAATCATAAACTAATCAAATATAAAGCTTGAGTTTAATCTGTGATCCGTCTTCACTGTTTACATGTTGAACAAAATCTCATCAGTCCGATCGGCTGCAGCGTCCAATCACATGACTGATGAACAATGAGGGGGCGTGTCGGCCGTTAAAACACTTCCTGGAAGTCTGTTCTCGTGGGTCCTCGCTCAAGGCTCCTCAGAGATCCTGTCACGGGCTGTGAGTGTGGACCCAAATGCAGGCACGGACCAGGGATTATAGGTGAAAGGTTTATTTACAGGAAACCAAGGGGGGGGAATGACCAGAGCACCGCGGGAAAGTCCAGGGAGGGTGAGGGTGGAATCCAGGCAGGAGGAGGTAGGGCAGGGCAGGCAGACTGGGGAACCGGGAGGATGGAAAAACTGCAGGAACAGAGAGACAGGGTTAAAGCGCTGAAACAACACTTGAGGAAAACTCTGAATTAACTTCAAACAGAGCGGCCAAGAACTACTAGCTACCACGTGAGCTGTAAACAACGATCTGGCGAAGAGTGGATGAAGAACCGGGGTAGATATACTGTTGGGTTGATGAGTTGATGGAGTGCAGCTGGTTTGACTAGGCAGGTGAGGTGAGTTGTAATTAGGAAGCCGGGAGGAGACCAGGTCGAAGCCCTGCCCATAAGATACACACACGGGACAAGCAGGAGGCACGGCCTGGCCGTGACAGTACCTCCCACTCAACGAGAGCCTCCAGGCGATCCGCCAGGCCTGCCAGGGTGATCCCTACGGAAGTCCCGGATGAGGGAAGGGTCCAAGATGAGCTGGCGGGATATCCAGCTCCGCTCCATATCCCTCCCAGTCCACGAGGTACTGGAATCCACGACCCCGCCGGCGCACGTCCAGGATCCGCCGGACAGTGTAGGCTGGGTGGTCATCAATGATCCGGGGGGGGAGGGGGAATGGCTGGAGGGCAAAGTGGACTGACCGAGACAGGTTTCAACTGGGAGACATGGAATGTGGGGTGAATCCTCAACGAAGCAGGTAACTTGAGTTTCATGGCTGAAGGGTTAATAATAGAGTCTATCTCAAAGGGCCCAATGTAATGGGGCGTAAGCTTCTTAGAAGAAGTCTGTAATGGAATATCCCTTGAAGATAACCAAACCTTCTGACCTGGCAGGTATCTTGGTGCCGGGGCCCGATGCCGGTCTGCAATGCGCTGGTTGCGTTCCGCTGATCGTAGCAAAGCCAAGCGTGCCTCCTTCCACACCCTGCGACAACGGCGAAGATGGGCCTGGACTGAGGATACTGCAACCTCCTCCTCGTGGACTGGGAACAGAGGTGGCTGATACCCTAAGGAACATTCAAACGGCGATAACCCTGTAGCAGCACTTGACAAAGAGTTATGGGCATATTCTACCCAGGGAAGATGCTCACACCAGGACGAGGGATTCCGGGCTGTGACACACCGCAGCGTCGCTCCAAGGTCTTGGTTGGCCCACTCCGCCTGTCCATTAGTTTGTGGATGATAACCGGACGAGAGACTGACAGATGCCCCAATAGCCTTACAGAAAGCCCTCCATACCTGGGATGTAAATTGTGGTCCACGATCGGATACGATGTCAGATGGGATCCCATGGAGCCGGACAACATTGTGAACTAAGAGGCTGGCAGTCTCCGTGGCTGTTGGAAGTTTAGGTAGGGGCACAAAATGTACAGTCTTAGAAAATCTGTCAACGATAGTGAGGATGGTCGTTTTACCCTGAGACGGTGGAAGTCCGGTGACAAAGTCAAGGGCAATGTGGCTCCAAGGACGCCGTGGGACAGGAAGGGGGCGAAGTAGTCCGGTGGAAGGCTGGTGAGAGGACTTACTGTGAGCACACACCACGCAAGCCCGTACGAAGGCGTGTGTGTCCGACTCCATGGATGACCACCAGAATCGCCGCCTTAGGAGAGATAATGTGCGATTAATACCAGGATAACAGGCGAACCGTGAGGTGTGTACCCACTGGAGAACCTGTGAGCGGACTGGCTCTGGCACGAACAGACAGTTCCGAGGCCCCCCACCAGGATCCGGCATGGTTCTCTGGGCCTCTCTAACCAGGGACTCAATCTCCCAACTCACTGCTGCCACAATGCATGATGAAGGGAGTATGGACTCTGGGTCGGGGGGGTGGTGGTCAGACATGAATACCCTGGAAAGGGCATCGGGTTTAAGGTTCTTGGAACCGGGTCGGTAGGTGAGCGTGAAGTCGAATCGACCGAAGAACAACACCCACCGGGCTTGGTGGGAATTGAGGCGCTTGGCAGTCTGGATATAGGCCAGGTTCTTGTGATCTGTCCACACAATGAATGGTTGTTCCATTCCCTCCAGCCAGTGTCTCCACTCCTCCAGGGCAAGTTTCACTGCCAACAGTTCCCGGTTGCCAACATCATAATTCCGCTCCGCGGGGGACAAACGGTGGGAGAGGAAGGGACAAGGATGGAGCTTCTTATCTGCAGCCGAGCGCTGGGACAAGACGGCCCCCACTCCCGAGTCCGAAGCGTCAACCTCCACGATGAATTGACGTGTGGGATCCGGATGAACGAGGACAGGCGCCGTAGTAAAGCGTCTCTTCAATTCAGCAAAAGCGGCATCTGCTGCGGAGGTCCAAGAGAAGGGGTTTCTGGGAGACGTGAGCTGGGTCAGAGGTGCCGCCACTCTGCTGTAGTCGCGGATAAACCTCCTGTAAAAATTGGCAAACCCCAGGAACCGCTGGAGCTGCTTGAGGGAAGTGGGTCTGGGCCACTCTGCCACTGCCTGAGTCTTCCTTGGGTCCATCCTCACCTGCCCGCTCTCGATGATGTACCCCAGGAACTCCACCGAAGCCACGTGAAAGTCACACTTCTCCGCTTTAACATAGAGCTTGTTCTCCAGTAGCCGCTGGAGAACCTGTCTCACGTGCCGAATGTGTTCCTCAGTGTTCCGGGAGAAGATTAAGATGTCATCTATATAAACAAAAACAGATCGGTTTAGGAAATCGCGAAGGACATCATTAACAAGAGCCTGGAAAACTGCAGGGGCATTAGTCAGCCCAAAAGGCATGACCAGGTACTCAAAGTGACCCAGGGGGGTCCGGAAAGCAGTCTTCCACTCATCTCCCTCCTTGATACGGACCAGGTGATATGCATTTCGGAGGTCGAGTTTTGAGAAGATGGTGGCTCCCTGTAGTGGTTCGAAAGCTGAGTTTATAAGGGGAAGAGGATACTTGTTTTTAACTGTTATGTTATTCAACCCCCGGTAGTCAATACAGGGACGGAGGGTACGGTCCTTCTTGGACACAAAGAAAAACCCAGCACCAACCGGGGAGGATGACGGCCTAATTATACCTGCTGCTAGAGAGTCTCGTATGTAAGTCTCCATGGACTCCCGCTCAGGGCGAGACAGGTTGTACAACCGACTAGCGGGTAAAGGAGCACCAGGCAGCAGGTCAATGGGACAATCATAGGGTCGGTGCGGGGGTAGAGAGAGAGCCTGCTTCTTGTTGAAAGCCTCCTTTAGATCCTGAGTGAACATCGAGTGAACAGCTGACAGATCCAGGGGTTCGGTGGCAAGCGCGGGGGCATCGCCTTCTGTTGGAGCTCGGGCAGATCTCAGGTATGAGGAATGACAAAAAGAGCTCCAGCTCTGAACCCTACTCTTCGACCAATCAATCTGGGGATTGTGGAGCCTTAACCAGGTCTGACCGAGAACCAAGGGGGTGTGAGGGGAGGATATGATATGGAGCTGAATGAACTCGTGGTGATTACCCGACAACACCAGGTGCAGTGGTTCCGTGACATGGCTAACATGAGCGAGAAGCCTCCCGTTTAGAGCGTAGGCCCGGAGGGGAGTGTCTAGTGGTTGGATGGAGATTCCGGCTTGGGAAACCAGGCCTGAGTCGATGAAGCTCTCATCCGCTCCTGAATCCACTAAAGCACGTAGGGGATGGGATTGTTGGTTCCACATGAGGGTAGCCTCAAGCTGCATTCTGGTCTGTGGGACTGAAGAGGGAGTAGTTTGGCTCACCAGTATCCCCACCTCTACTGACGAGCCTCCTCTTTTGGCCGCTGGGGGCAGGAGGCCAGGAAATGACCAGCCTGGCCACAATAAATGCACACTCCTGCTCTGATCCTGCGGAGGTGCTCCTCTGCAGAAAGGCGTGCTCTGCCCAGCTGCATGGGTTCCTCTGCT
Source organism: Anarhichas minor (assembly GCF_050575085.1). NCBI lineage: Eukaryota > Metazoa > Chordata > Actinopteri > Perciformes > Anarhichadidae > Anarhichas > Anarhichas minor. The sequence goes on from NW_027466502.1 coordinate 563,100, forward strand.
GGAGAGCAGGGAACAGGGACAGCAGGAAGGGCCTGGGAACTCGAAGCTGGCCCATGGTTGGTTCTCACGGGAGGGGGAGGGGAAGAGGCTGAGTAAGGGAATGGCATACTAAGAGGGCAGCTAGGTCTCTCTCTCCTAATCTCACGGAAGCGACTCTCTAGTCTGATGGCAAGGGCAATTAGGGCATTAAGACTCTCCGAGTGATCCCTAATTACTAATTCCTCTCTCACAGGGCTATTAAGCCCTCTGAGAAAGACCCCCTGGAGAGATATGTCGCTCCACCCTGAACCCTGTGCAATAGTCCTAAAGTCTATGGAAAACTCTGCTACACTACGAGAGCCCTGACGTAGGGAAAGTAGGCGTGAAGAAACGTCCTTACCGCTAATGGGGTGATCAAAAACCCTACGCATCTCATCAGAAAAGCTCTGGTAGGAGGAGTTAGCCGACGACTGACTGTCCCATACACTGGTAGCCCAGGCTAGTGCCCTCCCGGTAAGTGACCCCATAACAAAAGCAACCTTCGCTCTCTCTGATACATACCTAGAGGGTTGCTGATCAAACACTAAGGAGCACTGCATTAAAAAGGACTTGCATGTGCCCAGTTCACCAGTGTAGCGTTCTGGCGCAGGGACGTGTGGCTCCCGGGGGCAGAAGGCGAGCTGGGTGGGGGTTTGAGAAGGAACTGGGGGAGCTGCAGGAGCTTCCGGGGCAGGAGGGGAAAGCAGTGTGGAAACCCGCTCGAGGTGATGTCCAATCTGACTCACGTCAGTGGAAAGGGAACGGAGTGACTCCACCACGGTCCGGAGAAGTTGGTCATGCTGACCCACGAGAGCACCTTGTGAGGCGAGAGCCTGACGGAGGGAATCGGAGTCTGCTGGGTCCATGCTGGCCAGATCGTTCTGTCACGGGCTGTGAGTGTGGACCCAAATGCAGGCACGGACCAGGGATTATAGGTGAAAGGTTTATTTACAGGAAACCAAGGGGGGGGAATGACCAGAGCACCGCGGGAAAGTCCAGGGAGGGTGAGGGTGGAATCCAGGCAGAAGGAGGTAGGGCAGGGCAGGCAGACTGGGAAACCGGGAGGATGGAAAAACTGCAGGAACAGAGAGACAGGGTTAAAGCGCTGAAACAACACTTGAGGAAAACTCTGAATTAACTTCAAACAGAGCGGCCAAGAACTAATAGCTACCACGTGAGCTGTAAACAACGATCTGGCGAAGAGTGGATGAAGAACCGGGGTAGATATACTGTTGGGTTGATGAGTTGATGGAGTGCAGCTGGTTTGACTGGGCAGATGAGGTGAGTTGTAATTAGGAAGCCGGGAGGAGACCAGGTCGAAGCCCTGCCCATAAGATACACACACGGGACAAGCAGGAGGCACGGCCTGGCCGTGACAGATCCCTCCTCTCTCCTCCCTCCTCGCTCCTCTGAGCTACATTAGAGCTTTGGGACGGCCGTCAATATGGCGGCACAGAACAACTTCCTGTTCGAGTGAGGAGCGAACCGGACGTTGAGGAAATGACAAGTAAGAGACTTGAGAAGTACCCTAAGGGTAAGTCTCTTATTTGTCATTTCCTCGATTCTGGTTGAACCGGGTTTCAACCGGAAGCGATCCTCGCGATCCTACCCCAAGACCCGTTTGAGAGGAGAACTTTGAGGAGAATCTTCAGGCCAAAGAGCTGATATCAGATCAGCCTGACCTCACAATCAGACAGCAGACGAGCAGGAAAGGGAAGCAGTACATGAAGCTTCTCCACTAGCTGAACACCAGACAGGTTTGGCAAGCTGGATGACGTCATGCAAATAACTTATTTAGCTTTCTTAAACCCTAGCCCTATTTTTAGGCCTCTGCTCGAAAATTGCATACCCATACTCAAGAGAGTCCACAGCTCTAACTACAAGGTCTATTTTAATAATTTTGATGCTAGAATACTGGTAACACTTGTGAGATGTGCTGTGATGTGTAAATATTGTGTATATGTTACTGGTTAATAACATATACACATATGGCACAGCTCAAATTGAAAAAGTTTCAGGTTCGCCTGAAGAAAAAGCACTTGTGTTGAAAATATTTATTTGAAATAATGCCTAAATATGTCAATGTCATAGCCGCAGTCATAGCACAACATGTTTTACAGTCTCTAAAACAGATTTGACTTCGATTGAGTGAAGCAGGCTAGCATAAACCAAGCAAAGTCAAGCAAAATTCTCATTTTTGGAACCAGCAGTTGCGCTGCTGTATTCTAATTTTATATACAGTATAACTAAATATTAACTATATATTCACTTGTCTTATCACTAAGAGTGTTCAATAATCCTAATAAAGCAGTTGTGATATTATTATGTGATAGATATATTATTATATATATTATTATTTGATATATACATTATGATATGATATATTATTATATGATATATATATTATTATATGATATATATTATTATGTGATATATACATTATTATGTGATATATATATTATTATATGATATATACATTATGATGTGATATATATATTATTATATGATATATTATTATATGATATATATATATATTATTATATGATATATTATTATATGATATATATATATTTATATGATATATTATTATATGATATATTATTATATGATATATATATATTTATATGATATATTATTATATGATATATTATTATATGATATATATATATTTATATGATATATTATTATATGATATATATATATATATTATTATATGATATATTATTATATGATATATATATATATTTATATGATATATTATTATATGATATATAATTATATGATATATATATATTTATATGATATATTATTATATGATATATACAAAATTATGTGATATATATATTATTATATGATATATTATTATATGATATATACATTATTATATGATACGATATATATATTATTATGATATATTATGATATGACATAATATCATAATATATGCCTCCACACATGTCCGTAACCTCGGGACCATTTTCGATCAAACTCTCTCATATGAACGCCACGTCAATCACATCACAAAAACCGCCTTCTTTCATCTCAAAAACATCGCCCGTCTCCGTCCCTCCCTCTCCTCTACAGCCGCTGAAACACTCATCCTCGCCTTCATCACCTCTCGACTGGACTACTGCAACAGCATCCTGTACGGCTCACCCACCAAAATCATCAATAAACTACAATACATCCAGAACTCAGCTGCCCGTCTGCTCTCCCACTCCCGCACCAGAGACCACATCACCCCAGTCCTTCAAAACCCCCACTGGCTCCCCATACAACAAAGAATCCAGTTCAAGATCCTCCTCATCACTTACAAAGCCCTCCACAACCTCGCCCTTCATACCTTTCAGACCTCCTGCACCGTCACACTCCCAACCGCAACCTCAGATCTGCCGACGCCAACCTCCTAACCCCCCCTACTCTGTCCAAGCATCGGACCTGGGGGGACAGGGCCTTCTCCGTTGCTGCCCCTTCCCTCTGGAACTCCCTGCCCCAACACCTCAGACATTCTCCGTCACTCGCCACTTTCAAAACTGCACTTAAAACTCACCTATTCAAATCTGCTTTTAACCTCTAAAGTCAGTCATGTATGTTTTCTTTCTTTCTTTTCATGTTTATTTTATTATTTTTTTTTTTTCTTACTGTTGTCGTATATTTTGTTGTTATTATAAATGCTTCTATTGTTTCTGTTTTTAACATGTAAAGTGTCTTTGAGTGCCTTTTAAAGCGCTATATAAATAAAATGTATTATTATTATTATACATTAGTGTGTATACATTAGAGTGTGTGTATACATTAGTGTGTATACATTAGTGTGTTTTGGATGAATCATCTTCTCAAACACTGAATTCATTTCCATAAAAAACATCTTTTAATGTTTCCAGTAAATGACACGTGGAACACGTAGAACTGTCTCAGAAAAATAAAAGCAAGCCCCGCCCCTTTACATCAATAAACCCCGCGGCCAATCACAGCCGAGGAGGGGCGGGGCCGAGCAGGCTCTGACAGCGACGATAGGCCACAGAAACAAGACGTTATTAAGATAGAATATTAAAGATTATATCTAGATTTAATGTACAGAAACATAGAAAAAGAGTAAGAAGATATAGCTCTTATCAGGACCTCATCCTGCTGCAAAGCATCATGGGACATGAATACAACACACGGCCAGAAGTATGTCGGTCTAATGATCAATAAGTATGAAGTTACAATGAGTCTGTTTCCTGTTTGCACTCAAATCTGTAGAAACAAACGTATTAATCTGGAACAGAATATAGTCTCTTTATTGACAAAGATAAAACAGAATATTGAGTTTGTAAACGTAAACATGTTAAACAGCGTAGTTTGATCAGTTTAAAGTGTCCACATACTTCTGGCCGTGTGAGGCCACTGTTTGATCACCTGATCTAATAATGAAACGTTCAACAAGCAAAATAATGTGTCATTTTTAACAGAGTACTTATACACTGTGGTATTAGTACTTTTACTGCAGTAACACAGTACTTATACACTGTGGTATTAGTACTTTTACTGCAGTAACACAGTACTTCTACACTGTGGTATTAGTACTTTTACTGCAGTAACACAGTACTTCTACACTGTGGTATTAGTACTTTTACTGCAGTAACACAGTACTTCTACTTTCATGTTTCTCTGATAGAAAACGTTTTGTTATAAAAAAGTTTATATTTTAAAGTGACGCATCATTTTTTTCCATTTAATTTGTTAAACACTACCCAGAATGCAACGCTGTTCTGATCAATATAAAAACATTCTTGAAAGAAGTGCTGGTGAAAGAAATAATCTGAATAATAAAGATAAAAATAACCACATGACAGATGTCGTCATGTGACAGATACCGTCAAATAACAGACGTCACGTGACAGATACGTCACGTGACAGATACGTCACGTGACGGACACGATACCGTCACATGACAGACGACATGACAGATACCGTCACATGACAGACACCGTCACATGACAGACGACATGACAGATACCGTCACATGACAGACACCGTCACATGACAGACGACATGACAGATACCGCCACATGACAGACGGCACGACAGACGACATGACAGATACCGTCACATGACAGACGTCACGTGACAGATACCGTCACATGACAGATACCGCCACATGACAGACGGCACGACAGACGACATGACAGATACCGTCACATGACAGACGTCACATGACAGATACCGTCACATGACAGACGTCACGTGACAGATACCGTCACATGACAGACGTCACATAACAGACGCCGTCACATGACAGACGCCACATGACAGATGCCGTCACATGACGGACACGATACTGTCACATGACAGACGACACGACAGACGTCGTCACATGACAGACGCCGTCACACGACAGATGTCACACGAAAGACGTCACACGACAGATGTCACACGAAAGACGTCACATGACAGACGTCACATGACAGATGCCGTCACACGACAGATGTCACACGAAAGACGTCACATGACAGATGCCGTCACACGACAGACGTCACATGACAGATGCCGTCACACGATAGACATCGCATGACAGACGATGTCTCTCAAACAGGAAACGACCGTGTGAAGTGAAGCCACGCTCGTTTTTCTTTCTTGTAAATTTACGACTTTAATCTCATTTGCCCTCTGAACGTCACGCCGTCGTAGAAACGTTACCTTAACGTTAAAAGACGTTGGACTCAAAACCTTGGTCCAAAGTTCAGCTCTTCTCTATAAATGGCTTATTTTTCTTCTTCATTCTCTTAAACTCTTTAAGGCTTCGTCTCAATAAAAACACGTTTCTCTGGTAGAAAAATTGTCATGCTGTAAAAGGAGAGAACAGTCAAACACGATGGTGCTGCGTTCACGGCACCGCAGAGGCTGGGAAATCTCACCGCCAGGAAGTGATCTGAGGCTGAATATTTAATGTCAGGTTGTGATCTGGATCCAGGCTGATTAAAGACCTGATCCACTGAGCTGAAACCTCTTTAAATGTGACAGCCAGCACACACTGAATGAAATAATATTAATGATTATATAATAATAAATATAAAATGCTTTTATTGTGAAACTCTTGACACTGAAAGTTCCTGTTTAAATCAAAGCTTGCAGCTGATTTCATCTCTTCTTCTGTTGAGGATCTTTGTCTCTTTGAACAGTTTAGTTAAAACATCTAGTAAAAGTCGAGGCTTGTTAACAAGCTTTAACTCGTTAAGCTTTAACTCGTTAACGAGCTTTAACTCGTTAAGTCGAGGCTCGTTAACGAGCTTTAACTCGTTAAGTCGAGGCTCGTTAACGAGCCTTAACGAGTTAACAGCAGCTTCTTTCAAATGTTACTGTTAATTGTTACTCGTTAAAAACTGATAATCAGCTTCACTCAGTTCCTGCTGGTCCGTGTGTGTGTGTCTGTGTCTCTATGTGCGCGTGTGTGTGTATGTATGTGTGTGTGTGTACGTGTGTTTGTGTGTCAGCAGCCTCGCGGTCACACACAGAAGCGTAGCAACACGTTAACAGCGTCATCACGAGGAGCAGCTTCAGATGCTCCGCAGCAGCAACAACAACAACAACAACAACCTGCAGGTGTGCAACAACAGTCGGGTCAGCTTACCATGGCAACCACAGAGCTCAGCTAGCATCATAAACAACAACAACAGTCTTTAGAAGAGTCAGCTTCAGTCTGAACACAGAAACTTTGTGTTTGGTAGAAAAACTGCAGCTGATGTTTCGTTTACTCAGACGATGACGTTTAAAAACAAAAAAGTCACGTCGACAAGCTCCACCTACTTGTTGCTCCTCGAGCTTTCGACCACATCTGGTGGTCTTCTTCAGAGCAGGCAGCTCTGAATGAAGCCGAGAGGAGAATGTTTCTCATGTTTCTGTGACAATCTACTCAACTTAAAAGAGCAGAGAACCCAGTGAGGACGTCTCCGGGTCTTTAGGTCTCCAGGTCTTTAAGTCTCCGGGTCTTTAAGTCTCCGGGTCTTTAGGTCTCCAGGTCTTTAAGTCTCCGGGTCTTTAAGTCTCCGGGTCTTTAGGTCTCCGGGTCTTTAGGTCTCCAGGTCTTTAGGGCTCCAGGTCTTTAAGTCTCCGGGTCTTTAGGTCTCCAGGTCTTTAGGGCTCCAGGTCTTTAAGTCTCCGGGTCTTTAGGTCTCCGGGTCTTTAAGTCTCCGGGTCTTTAAGTCTCCGGGTCTTTAGGTCTCCGGGTCTTTAGGTCTCCGGGTCTTTAAGTCTTCGGGTCTTTAGGGCTCCAGGTCTTTAAGTCTCCGGATCTTTAGGTCTCCGGGTCTTTAAGTCTCCGGATCTTTAGGTCTCCGGGTCTTTAGGTCTCCGGGTCTTTAGGTCTCCGGGTCTTTAGGTCTCCGGATCTTTAGGTCTCCGGGTCTTTAAGTCTCCGGATCTTTAGGTCTCCGGGTCTTTAGGTCTCCGGGTCTTTAGGTCTTCAGGTCTTTAGGTCTCCGGGTCTTTAGGTCTCCGGGTCTTTAGGGCTCCAGGTCTTTAAGTCTTCAGGTCTTTAGGGCTCCAGGTCTTTAGGGCTCCAGGTCTTTAAGTCTCCAGGTCTTTAAGTCTCCAGGTCTTCAGGTCTCCAGGTCTTCAGGTCTCCAGGTCTTCAGGTCTCTCTGTCTGAGTCCCAGATGGAATGTGAATCAGGTTCTCATGAAAACTTGAGGCCACATCACCGCAAAGGAACGAGGAAACAAGTCCGAGGCGTTCAGGAACAACCAGAAAAAGAACCGCCCATCAAAGACGGACTGAAGGTCTGTAATTAAAACGATCATCAGTCATGAATCAATGAAACGTCCTCTAAAGATACAGGAATGTGATAAAAACCTCTTTTAGAAAATATACAATCTGTCACACAGAATCCCTCCTCTGTGATTGGTCGGTTCAAAAATGATGTTGAGGACTTCAGTCCAATAACAGGCCATGCATAACAGGGGAAAGGCGTGGCCTTTAAAAAAAGCGGCCAATGAGAGCAAAGCTAAAAAAAAAACTTTTAAACTGCCCTAAAAGTCAGCAGCGTTTTCCATCACCATCAGGTGACCAATCAGGAGCCACGATGACGAGACACCTTCAAACATCTGCAGCTGGGAATAAATAATCACGTCTTTATAAAACACACCCTAAAAGAAGTTTCCTCATGAATATTCATGAGGCTTCAGGTCCTGATAATCCTGATCAGGAAACACGTCTCACTGATCAACAATACAAACATCCCGTAAAAAACTGTTTGTCGGAGGTTTCAGCGTCCGCAGAAGAAGAAAAGAATCCGTCCGCCTCGTCTGTCTTCTGTCCACTTCTCAAGATGCGTTCAAGGAGAAGCGTCCCGTTTTCCCACGATTCTTTGGTTCCTCAACATCTCCATCGTCCACCAGTCAAAGGTCCCCGTAAACCACCAAACCCCACCAAAACAACGTGGTTTAAGTGGACATGTCGGTCCAGATCCAGGGAGGTTTGGAGGGGGGGGGGGGGGGGGGGGGCTGAGTCCGGGTCGGTGCCCAGTGAGGAGCTGTGTGAAGCAGGGCGGGGGGGCTCAGGGTTTCTGGGGGCCGGGGGACAGAACCACAGGGGTGGAGAGACCGTCGACACTCAGAGCCGGGATGTGGATCTGATTACTGCCGTTGGTGGGAAACTAAACAGAGAGACATGAACACATCGTCATTCTGGTGAGAACAGCTTCATTGAGATTCACTGATGTTTCCTGAACACAACACAACTGATGTCTCTGCGGATTTAACCCTCTGAAACGCTTTCAGACCGCGTTTCTCTCTGTGGACTTGATTTCCAAAATAAAAGTCCTGCTCCTCTATGAAACAGAACCACGATGACTAGAAGTAGAGAGAACGAGAACGTGTCTTTAGTGAGAACAACAGTGATGATGTCATCAAACAGTGATGATGTCATCAATCATTAAGAAGAAAGAAGTCTAAGAGTGTGATAAAAGTGTTGGATAAAATAGATTCTCCAGACACACACACACACACACACACACACACGAATGTATAGTTTTTAGTTTAGATATTGGTTGACTAGATCATTATTATTAATGTAATAAAGTGTTATAGTGTAAGGAGCAGCTGATGTGATGACTGTGTTGTGATAACAGCAGGGCCCCGTTCCTCATACGTGGTTCAACTAAGTCGATCAAATGTCCTGTTAGCAGCCTAAATTAACGAGATGATTGACATCAGGCTATCTGGTTTCTCCAAGGCTGATCCTCTCAACAGTCTCGTTAATTGGAACCAGACGATCAGGATCAGGATAATTGCGCGTGCCGTCCTACTTCAAAAGGGAGAAGCGTCGATCACCGAAACCATGATTTTCTAACAGTACAATGTTAAATAAAGTCAAAGAAAGAGCCTCTTTTTACTCCGCTGACGA
>NW_027466502.1:577500-595000 GCF_050575085.1 Anarhichas minor
GGCAGCGAGCGGTGAACAGCTGTTTGTGTGGCGTCTCTCCCGGTCTGGAACCGTCGGCAGGCACGCACACGCACACACACACACGATTGATCGTCTCGTTACAGGATCGTGACAATATTAAAACACATATTGTGGTGTTTTTAAATGAACATATAAGCACGAGAGAACAAACTGCTCTTAACTCAACTCTTTATGAGCATAACTTCCTCATGCAGGTTACTGCCACGGTACTGACTACAGGCTCCATGCTTCACCTACATTCCCCTGGGTCCCAAGTCCCTCCATGTACAGCTTCTTATCACCCTCTATGTACCAACGTACATTTATAACAAATACCACACATATTACGGTAATCAGCGTTGCATATGTGTCTGACCACAATAAAAAATAAATGATTCATTTAAATTATTGTTTTAGAGTTTTTAAAGTGTTTTGTTTGTAATATGTATAATAAGCATCATTTAGTATCACTACTGATAATTTAACAAACATAAAAACATGACGTAGATAGGTTTGCAGTTTTCAAGAAGTATATTTAAATATCATCTCTTACACACATGAAGATAAAGTTGTGAACACGGGCTGAATATCTATGATCAGAATCATTATAACTGTGTTATAACTGCTGCTGTGTAAAGGGAACACTGCTGCTAACAACAACCTGATGTGTTTAAAGTGTTTAAACCAAATGTTATTGACCTGTTGCTCATATAGCAGTACTTTAAAATAAAAGTGCGCAATACACTACTGTTGAATTCATTACTGAATTTTGTGGATAATGAGATTAATCGCGATTAAAAATTTGAATCGTTGCCCAGCACTAATTATTATATTATGAGAATAAAAGACATTTAGCTTCAGGCCTTTAAGATGAGTAAGTGTGACAACGCTGTGGTTAGAGGGTGAGGTAATAAACGGTTAATACATGTCAACAAACATCAACAAACGGGAATAAGCCTTAACAAACCTCAACAAACGTTAATAAACCTCAACAAACGGTAATAAACGTCAACAAACGGTAATAAACGTCAACAAACGTCAACTAAATGTCAACAAACGTTAATAAACCTCAACAAACGTTAATAAACCTCAACAAACGTTAATAAACCTCAACAAACATTAACAAACCTCAACAAACATTAACAAACCTCAACAAACATTAACAAACCTCAACAAACGTTAACAAACCTCAACAAACATTAACAAACCTCAAAAAACGTCAACAAACCTCAACAAACGTTAACTAAATGTCAACAAACGGTAATAAACGTCAACAAACGTCAACTAAATGTCAACAAACCTCAACAAACGTTATAAACCTCAACAAACATTAACAAACCTCAACAAACATTAACAAACCTCAACAAATGTTAATAAACCTCAACAAACGTTAACAAACCTCAACAAACGTTAACAAACCTCAACAAACATTAACAAACCTCAACAAACGTTAACAAACCTCAACAAACATTAACAAACATTAACAAACCTCAACAAACGTTAATAAAACTCAACAAACGTCAACAAACCTCAACAAACATTAACAAACCTCAACAAACATTAACAAACCTCAACAAACGTTAATAAACCTCAACAAACGTTAACAAACCTCAACAAACGTTAACTAAATGTCAACAAATGGTAATAAATGTCAACAAACGTCAACTAAATGTCAACAAACCTCAACAAACGTTAATAAACCTCAACAAACGTTAACAAACCTCAACAAACGTTAACTAAATGTCAACAAATGGTAATAAATGTCAACAAACGTCAACCAAACGTTAATAAACCTCAACAAACCTCAACAAACATTAACAAACCTCAACAAACGTTAATAAACCTCAACAAACATTAACAAACCTCAACAAACATTAACAAACCTCAACAAACGTTAACAAACATTAACAAACCTCAACAAACGTTAATAAAACTCAACAAACGTTAACAAACCTCAACAAACGTCAACAAACGTTAATAAACCTCAACAAACATTAACAAACCTCAACAAACATTAACAAACCTCAACAAACGTTAATAAACCTCAACAAACGTTAACAAACCTCAACAAACATTAACAAACCTCAACAAACGTTAACAAACGTTAATAAAACCTTTTCTTAAAAGTAAATATAAAAAACGTCCGACTGGAACAATCTAAAAATGGCCGCCACATCCTGCAGAAGCTGTTCAGTAAAAACACCTGTGGGCGTGTCCTCCTCCCGCTGACCTCCGACCTCGGGCTCCATGCAGGGAGGGGGCGGGCTCTCCATGATGGTGAGGGGGGACTCTGGTTCTCCACAGATCAGCTGAGGGACCTGGAGGAGGAGCACAGAGACCTCATGAGTCATCGGTCACAAACCACCACTCAGCACAAACCTGGACTCTCTCTGCTCCCTCTCACCTCCTCCACCCGTCTCTCCTCCAGAGACACCATCTCCAGCAGCTCCTCCTCCGACAGCAGGTTCTCCTCCTTGATGACGATGGGGGGGGGAGGAGCATCCGTCATGGCCGCCGCCTGCTGCTGGTTGGGAGGAGGGTTGATGATGACGAAGACAGACGGGTGGTGAGTCGGGTGAGGAGCGTTGTGGAGGTGGGAGGGGTTGGTGACCCCCCCACAGTCGTCCATCAACATGTGCGGGGGGTGTACAGGAGGGAGGGGGAGGAGGGAGGGGGGGTCCCCTACTCTGGTGAGATAGATCTGAGGAGGCTCACTCAGAGGAGGAGCAAGAGGATTCTGGGAGAGAAGGAGAAACAGGAGGACCAGTTTAACACCAGCTTGGAACTGGGTGACCAAGAACGGGGGGGGGGGGGGGGGGGCTCACACTGACCTGTGATTGGCTGGTGGTGCTGGCTGGTATCTGGGGGCTGAGAGCCGGAGTCACACAGGGAGACGGGTGAGTCACGATCACCTGGAGGGAGGAGTCAACAGGTCCTCCTAATGAGGAGGAGGGAGTCGACTCTGCGAGGACACACACCTGAGGGGGAGAGAGACAGAGAGAGAGAGAGAGAGAGAGGACAGGACAGAAGAGGACAATAGTTACAGTGATTATGTCTCAGGCTTTTATTATGAAAGTTTTAATACTATACGCTCTGATCCATAATCAATACGTTACGATCCATAATCAATACGTTACGATCCATAATCAATACGTTACGATCCATAATCAATACGTTACGATCAATAATCAATACGTTACGATCCATAATCAATACGTTACGATCCATAATCAATACGTTCTGATCAATAATCAATACGTTTATCCTGCTTTAAACATGCCCAACATCCTCTCACCTCTCTGCGATCAGCCTTGGAGGCGGAGTCCTGCAGCAGTAGCTCCATTTTGATTGGCCGCGGGTTGGGCGAGGTCTGCAGCGATTGGATGGTGAAGGTGGAGTAGAGGCCGGACTTCATGTAGTCGTTACGGGAGCTTTTCTGAGAGCTGCTGAGCGACGAGCGCTGGACCAGTACAGAAATCAATCAATCAATAAGTGGTATTGATATTGTTTAAATAGTGAGTCCGTATCCTGGACACAGAAAAAAAAGAATAAGTGTACCTCGGGTAAGCCCTTTGACAGACAGGGGGAGGCCACGCCCCCCAGGCCTTTTGATTGGCCGTTGTGGTCGGCGGTGTCACTATTCTGGCCCCCGTCTCCGTTCCGTATCCCATCTGGCAGCGAGGGGTCGGGCTGACTCACAAACTTATATACAAACTTCTGCCCGCTCACCTTCTTTATGATGTTCTGAGAGGGACAAATACATTCATGAGTACCACAAGTACATAATACTACTGTTATGAGTACTACCATGTCCTAGTATCATCAGAGTCTTTGTCACAGTTAATGTTCTCTGTAATAGCAGAACGAGCTGCAGTAGTACCATCAGTAATACCTTGTGGTAGTAGTAGTAGTAGCAGTAGTACCTTGTCGTAGTAGTATCTCAGAGCTCTGCTCAGCTTGTCGTAATTCATGTTGTTCTTATTCTTGCGTAATCCCCACAGTCGTGCGACCTCCTCGGCGTCCAGGAGCTTGAACTCTCCGTCCTCACCTGTCCAGGAGATCAGGTGACGCTGCCGCTGGTCCTCCAGCAGGTGGAGCAGAAACTGCCACAGCGTGATGGACGGGTCCATGGCTAAGGACAGAGAGACTGTATCAGTACTACTATGACTGAGTACAACAAGTAAACGTAGGACTAAGCTCCAGGTCGCCATCTTGTTTTTGCAGGAAGTGACCATATCTGGACTGAGGAGGAGTGACATAGAGATGCCGTATACGTCTCTGGTAGAGACCTGTCAATCACCGTGTAGCCCCGCCCTAAAGCATCCCCTGCTTTATGGTCTGTTTGACTCTAAATGGACCATAATGTACTAAATAGACTTGAAACTAGAGATTGAGACCATAAACTCATGTTTACAATGTTTACTGAGGTAATAAATCAAGAGAGAAGTAGAGTCATTTTCTCATAGACTTCTATACAACCAGAGGAGTCGCCCCTGGTGGACACTAGAGAGAATGCAGCTTTAACAGAGCTTCCTGGTCCTTGTAGTCCTGGACTACTTCTCAAAGAAATGAAGAGCCCGTTACTGTCTGTGTTACTCATCCATCCTCTGTATGAAAGAACCAACATGACACGAGATGTTCTGCCTTTTGTTTGAGTCATGAAGCACACGACCAGCGTGTTGATCAACAGAACCAGACAGACAGAGAAATGACTGTAATGTAATCTATATCTATATATAGATATATATATATATATATATACAGACAGGTAGACAGACAAACAAAGTGAAGGTCCTGTGAAGGTCGATTAAACAGATTACCTCGTTAGCATTAGCTGACATGTTACACAACAACCGACCTATCGAACACCTCGGAAACTGTTGTCATGGTGATGGACCTCTCATCAACGGTAACCAAGGGAGAGATGAGAGGAGGCTGCTGCCCTGCTCAAAGGCACTTCAACACATCTCTCAGGATTCAACACGTGGTTTATTCTACAATTAAATACAACAGTTTGAGTCTTTTTGCTCGTCATTAGTTTCTCTGCATGAATCAATGACTTCACTTCCTGTCTGAGGACAGAACCAGACCACCAGGACCTGGAGGTCTGGTTCTGTCCTCTACACCAGGACCTGGTCCTGGTGGTCCGTCAGGTCTCATCTGAGTCCTGTTCCTCACAGTATGAACAGGAAACGCATCCCTCTTTAAGCTTCTACCAACCATTTGTAGTTTTTAAAGGGTTCACACTGGCCACTTTCTGGTTTCCTGGCCACTTCCTGTTCTACTGTGGGTTCTCTGCTTCCTGACATCTGTCTGTCAGGCAGCCAATCAGATCTCAACAAGAGACACACTGACGTCTGTAATACTGCTGACAGTACTGCTGTAATACTACTGTAATACTGCTTAAAGTACTCTGACCCCCCCGACTCACATCAGAAACGTGTCATATCTCACAAATCAACACTCACATCAGAGTGCGTCAGTGTTGCCATGACAACATGTGAATATTATTACATCACTGCCTCCATAACGTCTGTAACGAGGCCGACGTCCCACGTGTCAGAGCCCCACGTGTCAGAGCTCCGCGTGTCAGAGCCCCGCGTGTCAGAGCCCCGCGTGTCAGAGCTCCACGTGTCAGAGCCTCGCGTGTCAGAGCCTCACGTGTCAAAGCCCCACGTGTCAAAGCCCCACGTGTCAAAGCCTCACGTGTCAAAGCTCCACGTGTCAAAGCCCCACGTGTCAAAGACTCCTCTGCTTGTATAGAAGTCTATGAGATTGTATATTTTGTGGTTTTATAGTCATGGTTCTGTTAGATTGCTGCTGGAGATGTTTCTCTTTCAGGGTTGACAGACCTCAGTAAAATGTTGTTTTCAGAATCAGAATCAGAACCGTTTATTGCCAATGTATGTAACATACAAGGAATTTGTCATGGCAGGTGGTGCATAACATTAGACAATAACATTGAACAATAAACAACAATCAACAGTGCAAGAAATAGAAACATATTACAATTTACAATAGAATTTAAAAGAATATAAAATAAAGTGCACGACCAACAGATAACAGGACTGTCAACAAGTGTAATGTAAAAGTGACAAGCGTATTTAAATATGAAGTGATGTGCAGGGGAGTAGTAGGGAGGGAAGGGAATTGTCCTGAGGATGACAGAGTCAGTGGGGGACCCGGGCTCTGTTAATGAGCCCGACTGCGGACAGGAAGAAGCTGTTCATGTGTCGTGAGGTCTTGGTCCTGATGGACCTCAGCCTCCTGCCAGATGGAAGGGGCACAAACAGTTTTTGTCCAGGGGGAGAGGGGTCGGCTACAATCCTTCTTGCTCGCTTCAGGGTTCTTGAAGTGAACAAGTCCTGGAGGGACGGCAGATTGCAGCCGATCACCCTCTCGGCAGAGCGAATGATGCGCTGCAGTCTGCCCTTGTACTTGGCAGTGGCTGCAGCGTACCAGACTGTGATGGAGGAGCAGAGGATGGACTCAATGATGGCTCTGTAGAAGTGCACCATCATTGTCTTTGGCAGGTTGAATTTCTTCAGCTGCCTCAGGAAGTACATCCTCTGCTGAGCCTTCTTTGTGATGGAGTGAGGTCCTGGGTTATGATGGAGCCCAGGAAGCGGAAGGACTCCACAGCGTCGACAGGGGAGACACACAGAGTGATAGGGGCTGGTGGGGCTGCGTTCTTCCGGAAATCCACAACCATCTCCACTGTCTTTAGAGCGTTGAGCTCTAAGTTGTTCAAACCGCACCAGGTCACCAGATGGTCAGTCTCCCACCTGTAAGCGGACTCATCCCCACCAGAGATGAGTCCAATGAGGGTGGTGTCATCCGCGAACTTCAGGAGCTTGACGGACTGGTGACTGGAGGTGCAGCTGTTGGTGTACAGGAAGAAGAGAAGAGGGGAAAGAACGCAGCCTTGGGGGGAGCCGGTGCTAATGGTCCAAGAGGCTGAGATTTGCTTTCCCAGCTTGACGTGCTGCTTCCTGTCAGACAGGAAGTCTGTGATCCACTTGCAGGTGGAGTCGGGGACCTGCAGCTGGGAGAGCTTGTCGTGCAGCAGAGACGGGATGATGGTGTTGAAGGCAGAGCTGAAGTCCACAAACAGGATCCTGGGGAGTCCAGATGCTGGAGGATGAAGTGGAGGGCCATGTTGACTGCATCGTCTTCAGACCTGTTGGCTCTGTAGGCGAACTGCAGGGGGTCCAGGAGTGGGTCAGTGAGGGTTTTTAGGAGGGACAGGACCAGGTGTTCAAAAGACTTCATGACCACAGAGGTCAGGGCGACGGGCCTGTAGTCATTAAGTCCTGTGATCCTTGGTTTTTTGGGGACGGGGATGATGGTGGAGACCTTGAAGCAGGCTGGTACGTGGCATGTCTCCAGGGAGGTGTTGAAGATGTCTGTAAACACCGGAGACAGCTGATCAGCACAATGCTTCAGGGTGGAGGGGGAGACAGAGTCTGGGCCGGCTGCTTTGCGGGGGTTGTTTTTTAAAAAGCCTGTTGACGTCACTCTACCCGAATAGAGAGAGTCGTTACTGGGGAGGGGGGTGGGGGGGACACTGTGACGGGTGGTACAGAGGCATGGGCCCCTGCTGGGCTGGGGGAGGGGGACCTGGTGGTCTGGGGCTGGTTGATGGAGCTGTGGGGGATGGAGTCAGGACTGTCCCATTGTCTGTCAAAGCGACAGTAGAACTCGTTCAGCTCGTCTGCCAGGCGGAGGTCGTTCATGGAGTGGGGTTTTTTTTGGCTTGTATTTGGTGATCTGTCTGAGGCCATGTCCACATTACTCCGTTTTTGCTACGTTTACACTGAGCGGCCACACTACGCCGGAGTTTTGGAGCACCCTAAACGGAGGAGTCTGAAAACTCCCCCGAGGTTGGAGGTATTTGAAAACTCCGGGGTTTTGGTTGAGTGTGGACGGTCGGAAACGGATGTGTGTTAGAAAAAATGAGCCCAATCCAAAAAAAAAGAGCCCAATCCAAAAAAAAAAAATTAGCCCAATCCAGTAGCGAGCACACCCGTGCTCGCTACTGGATTGGTTATTAGCAGCCATGACGTCTCTGTCCCTGATTCGTCACACTCACTATCACGTGACCCGTACCCGGAAGAAAACAAACAGGCAGGGCGACCAGCGATTAATTTCAACATGGATAACTAAAAGTCTGCAGTTCTGTGGAGGAAGCAGCTGTTATTGGAGCGATTAGTCAGCGCCGTGACCAGCGGCGTCATCAGCCCTATGGAGCGGCCAAGCCAGTTAGCCGTAAATGCTATTCAGAGCTACGAGTGAGCTACGTTGTTTTTAGATTCTAATGAGAAGACACGCTGCTTCGTTTTACTTCTTCCGTTTGGTAGCCTTGAGAGACCTTAGTCTGTAAGTATGTCTGTATGAAGCACGAAAAGATGTACGAAGATATATTATATTCGCTCTTTTAGAATATCATTTGTGTTGTATTAAATGCTAATCGCGGTTAGCATTTCCCCATTGGCGGTAATGTTAAAATTAGCTTAGAAGCTAGCTAGTCGGACATGTTGCATGATGTTCAGAGCTAGAGTTGTGCCCTAAAAGATGGAGCAATTCCCCCATGCCCTAAAGAATTGATAGAGGGCGAAGATGCTGTCCCTGTTTTTCTGCTGGGTGACCCAGCTTATCCCCTGATGCCGTATCTCATGAAGGAATACCCCAATGGCGGAGCTACACCACAGGAGCAGTATTATGGGCTATCACTTTGCAAGGCACGCATGGTGATTGAATGTTCATTCGGACGTTTGAAGGAAAGATTTGCAACTTTAAGGAGGGCAATGGACATAAACATGGAGGACCTTCCCTTTGTCATCTATGCTTGTTTTGTGCTCCACAACTATTGTGAGGTTCACAAAGAAACTGTTAGCGAACAATGCATAAATGCTGCTCTGCAGTACGAGAGGGACTTCCAGCCACCTAGCAGAGCCACGAGAGCAGACAACAACGAAACCGAGGGGAAGCGCGTTAGACGTGTGCTAACCACATTTCTTGACCCATAACATAGTAGGAAGCAGCTGTTATTGGAGTGATTAGCGAGCGGCGTGACCAGCGGCGTCATCAGCCCCCACGGAGCGGCTGTCTGAAGCTACAGTTAGCAATAAATGCTATTCAGAGCTAGGAGTGACAAACAGACAACACAGAGGAAACGAGTGATCGACGTGTGTTGACCACATTTATGGACCCATAATCTAGTAAACGTTTACGTGTAAGTGTTGATTTTAAAGTAAAGTTGATGTGTGAGAGAGAGAGAGAGAGATAGACCCGCAGCGCTGTAACTACGTCTGAAAAATAAAACTTCTAAAACGTTCCACGAACTGTGTCTGTTTGAGTTTATAGAGGAAGATTTTAGAGAAAGATCTTAAGTATCAAATACAACCTTTCATTATTAAAGACTACTTTATTACTCTGTCGTGTTATTTTAACTAAGCAAGCAATCCACTTCCTGTTTACACCGTCACGCGCATGCCCAGTGTACGTTAATGGTCACGTGCTGTCCGCTTTCGAAGGCTGCCGTGTGGATGCAGATCAACTCGAAAATGATGCTGAAACTCCCGTGTGGACGGAGATCGTTTCTATTTGACAACTCTGCATCCAAGGAGAAACGGAGTAGTGTGGACAGGGCCTGAGGCCTCTCCAGACAGAAGCAGAGTCACTTGCTGAGAGCTGGTGTTGCAGTTTCTCAGAGTACAGTCGTTTAGCATCTCTCACCGCCTTGCTAAACCTGTATTTTGACTCTTTATACAAGTCATTGTCCCCACTCCTAAATGCCTGATCCTTTTGCAGTCTTAGCTGTCTGAGTTCTGCTGTAAACCAGGGTTTGTCGTTGTTGTAACTCACCCTGGTGCTTGATGGAACACAGCTGTCCTCACAGAAGCTGATATATGAAGTCACAGCCTCTGCCTCAGTCATCCCTCCCTCCCCCCCATCCAGTCCTCTCTGCTGCTGCAACCTCCTGTCCTCCACCCCCTTCCCCACAACACTTGCCCGTTGTGGCTCAAGGCTGCTCAGGTCCAGTGCAGACCAGCTGTGCGGTAAAATGGAGCACGTCTTCAACTTGAGCTTGAAGCTGGGGAGAGGACCACAGCTGTGCAAAACATCCTGCGTGGTACCGGTTAGGGTTAGGGTTAACCCGATTTCTCCAGTGCCTTCAACACCATCCACCCTTTGCTTCTGAAGGACAAGCTGGAGCAGACCGGAGTGGACCACCACCTCACTGCATGGATCCTGGACTACCTCACCAACCGTCCACAGTATGTGCGGATACGGGAGTGTGAGTCTGACCTGGTATCCTGCAGCACGGGGGCCCCACAAGGAACCATCCTAGCTCCATTCCTCTTCACCATCTACACCTCAGACTTCACACACAACTCTCCTAACTGCCCGGTGATGACAGAGAGTACAGGGACCTGAACCAGGGCTGTGGGAGCGGAACCGCATCCAGATCAACTCTGGTAAAACCAAAGAGCTGGTGGTGGACTTCACTCTCCTCCGGTACCAGTGAACATCCAGGAAACGGACATTGAGATCGTGAGATCTTATAAGTACCTGAGTGTTCACTTGAACAATAAACTGGACCGATCTCACACACACACACACTCTACAGAGAGGGTCAGAGCAGACTCAGGGAGCTCTCCTGAGGACCGGAGTCTGCTCTGTGGTCAGCAGCATCTCCACAGCCCACAGGAACACACTCAACAAACTCATCAAGAAGGCAGCAGTGTGCTGGGTGTCCACTGGATATATGTATGTATATACATATACATACATACATAGTCACGACCCGGCTCAAAAGGCCGCAACATGAGGAAGACAAGACGAGTGATAAAAGTAATAAATAGACATTTATTTAATGAACCAACTAACAGAACTAAACTAAACAAACAAACAACCAGCCAGGTCCTCCAAACAGGAGGCAGAGAGGAGATGCGCCCCGAGGCAAAGAAGAGGCGCAGCCTTTATAGCTGAGACTTCCAGCAGGCTCAGGTGTGGCTCATCAGCAGCAGATTACCATCCTGAAAGACAACCTGGAAACAGGACACAGACCCCTGGTGGAAGGGAGGGGTCCTCACAACATACATACATATATATATATATATATATATATACATTAGGGGTGCAACGGATCACAAACCTCACGGTTCGGATCACGGTTCTTGAGTCACGGTTCGGATCATTTTTCGGATCAACAAAGAAAAGGGGAGGAGTCAATTATAACTTTGCTTTCCATTTATTAATTAAAGAACTTCAAGAACACTTAAAGAACAGAACTTTGAGCTATAGTCTTACATAAAAACAAAAGATATTGAAGATGTCCAATTTGAAACATAATGAAATAAATAAATAAAAATAAAACAGTTTAAGTTTAAGTGCAACATGAGGTATGTTGATACCCTCGTCCTTTGAAAGAGCCAGTGAGCTAGCTTCCACTGTTTACACTGAACTGAACGGCAACAACTTGGGTCTATGTTTACTTCCTGTCAGGTTATGTCATTCAAATACACAACAATGTTACATTAATGTGACATTGTTTTCAAAAAGAATATCGAGACAATGAATATCTCCATTGTCTGGGGAGAGGGTAGACCTCTCTGTAGTGATATTACTATTGGGCCCGTCTGCAGCACCTGCCCCAGGTGTGTGTCTGTATGACTGTCACAGAGGGGGCGTGTCTACAGCACCTGCCCCAGGTGTGTGTCTGTGTGACTGTCACAGAGGGGGCGTGTCTACAGCACCTGCCCCAGGTGTCTCTGTGTGACTGTCACAGAGGGGGCGTGTCTACAGCACCTGCCCCAGGTGTGTGCCTGTTAGAGGGGGCGTGTCTACAGCACCTGCCCCAGGTGTGTCTGTGTGACTGTCACAGAGGGGGCGTGTCTACAGCACCTGCCCCAGGTGTGTCTGTGTGACTGTCACAGAGGGGGCGTGTCTGCAGCACCTGCCCCAGGCGTGTGTCTGTGTGACTGTCACAGAGGGGGCGTGTCTGCAGCACCTGCCCCAGGTGTGTCTGTGTGACTGTCACAGAGGGGGCGTGTCTGCAGCACCTGCCGCAGGTGTGTGTCTGTGTGACTGTCACAGAGGGGGCGTGTCTACAGCACCTGCCCCAGGTGTGTCTGTGTGACTGTCACAGAGGGGGCGTGTCTACAGCACCTGCCCCAGGTGTGTGTCTGTGTGACTGTTACAGAGGGGGCGTGTCTATAGCACCTGCCCCAGGTGTGTCTGTCACAGAGGGGGCGTGTCTACAGCACCTGCCCCAGGTGTGTGTCTGTGTGACTGTCACAGAGGGGGCGTGTCTACAGCACCTGCCCCAGGTGTGTGTCTGTGTGACTGTCACAGAGGGGGCGTGTCTGCAGCACCGGACTATGAATCCACTCCGCCGTGATGAAAACGGTCACAGTCTTTTCCTTCTCATAGAGGTCTGGAACAGCTTCACACTGAAGTGGGTGCGTGAGTGGATTTCGTAGCGTGGCTCAAGCATTTTAACCAGATTTTGAAATCCTTTGTTTTCCACCACGGAGTGTCCCCCGTCGCTGACAGACGGGATGGTGTCTCTTCATATGTGTGGACATGCCGATGTATTGCCGTTATCGTATGTCTTTCTCTTTAAATAACGCCTACATACCTTAACGCTTTTGTCCACCACCCTTATCCGTCATTATAAGTTATAGGGAAGACAAAATGCTCCCAAACTTGCGACTTAAATGACGCCGGAGCTTCTCAAGTTCCTCCGCTCGCCATGACTTCCAACGTTAAATGCTTTTAACCTGCTCCGTTCACTGAACACACTGCTGCTTTATATCTGTTCACTGACACTCTGCATTGATATTCGGGGACTTGTTACTTGAAAAGAAACAGCAGCAGTAGAACTTTATTACACACTGTGATGATTAAACTGTAAAAAATAAAAAATAAATACTCGATTGATCTGCGGTTCAGGAGTGATCCGAACCGTGAGGGCTGATCCCAACGGATCACGGATTGATCCGTGATCCGTTACACCACTAATATATGTATATACATATACATATGTATATACATATACGGTGTGTGAAGGAGAGGTACCACAGGTCCTTCCTGCTGCTGTCAGGCTGCACAACCAGCTGTGCTCCCAGTAGAACACACATCACTCACTCTGTCATCACACATCATGTGTTCACCTCACACAGGAAACAACGCTGAGCTTCTTGAGGAAGTACTTGTGTTGTCATGACGTCACCGTCTCTTTGATCTCACTACACCTGGTTCAGGTGAGGACTCCAGAGGAGCAAGTTATACGGGAAGAGGACACACACACTCACACACCTGCAACACACACGCTCACACTGTCTCTTACCGTTGATCAGCGGGTCTGAATCCATCTTCTCTGAATGTCTCGTGTTGTGTTCGTCTAGCAGCAGACATCCTCCATGCTGCCGTGTGCTTGTTGTTGTGCTGTCTACCTGCCTGTTTTAGTGGAAGCTGTCAGAGCCGCTGTGAGGAGGCGTTCTTCTTCTTCTTCTCCCGCTCCGTCCTGCTGTCGTTACGTAACGTTAACCGCTCCGAGCTGCAGCCGTTACCGTTGCTAGGCTGCGGAGCCTCCATGCTAACGGAGATTAAAAGTTCAGAGACAACACGCGCACACACACACACACGCGACGGGAGATTTGTTTCACTCGTTCACAGCCTTTACTTAGAGCTAATGGATATGCTAATTATTATAAATGTCTGTTAAATTTGTGTTTAATAAAATATTAAAGTTGCTTCGTTGTATTTTCACACCGTTGACGTCACATCGGTGCTGTCAGAAAAACGAGCTAATTAGGTAAAGTAGCTTGTTAGCTAACTCGCAATGCTAACGCGTTATTTTAACGGTAAATTGTGATTTTTATTTTTTTATAATCTTGTCAGATTAAACGCAGGATTTTTTTCTCCCAAAATGCAGTGTTTTTTTGTGGGTGCTTGAAGCTGTTAGCTTAGCGTGCTAACCAGCTACCTTAGCCTAGCCCTCCCCCTCCTCTCCTCCTGGTGCGTCAAACCCCGCGAACAGCGCGAGTTCACCGGAAACCGTCCTCACACTTCCAACACGGACGGAAAGTGGGGTGTTAAAAACCCGCCCTGTTAACGGACTGAAGGCGTCCGTTCGACGGACTGAAGGCGTCCGTTCGACGGACGTAAGGCCTCACGTCTCTTCGGTGTGTTTCCCACGTTTCTTCCTGTTTGGTTGAACGCCTCCTCACTACTTTTCATTACAGTCAAGTTAGCCGCCATTCAAACAGCCACACTTCCGCAGAAGGATTTCAAAATAATAACAACTTATTTATTTACTTCCTTACTATTTTTCACTTATACCTTTACTGTATGAATACGTAATTATTGTACTTTTTTTGATTTTGTTTTTCTACTCATGTCTCTTGTTTGCACTTTACACTCTGCTGCTGTAATCCTGCAAATGTCCCCGCTGTGGTTCTTATAAAGGATTATCTTTCTTACTTTACTTACTAATGTACTTTCATATTACAGACACTGTAGTGACATGTGCTTCCCAAAAAAGTCACCACGGTTGCTGAAATGTTTGTTCTGCATTGTTTGTTCATGCATTAAAGGTGCTCCCCTCTGTTCAGCAACACCTGTATCCAGTGACCCCACTGATTACAATACCTGTGCCCTGATTCACACCGGCGGTGTGTCTGTCTGCATGCGTGTCTCTGTGTGTGTCTCTGTCTCTCTGTCTGTATGTGTGTGTGTGTGTGTGTGTTTCTTCTCCAGCTTCGTGTTGTAATGAAGCATTTTATTTATATTTATATTTCCTCTTGTCTTCTTATTATAATCATAATTAAAGACTTAAAGTGAACAGAAGATTTAATTCAAATAATATTAATTATTATTGATCACAAGGAGCTCAAATCAAACCAGCTTGGTTTATGACAAACACTTTATTTTGAAGGTCTGAAGAGACTTCCTGTCACGATCACAGAGGATCAATAAAGGAACAAAGTTTCTCTTTGTCTATTACAGACCATAATATCACATCACCGTGGGAACCGTGTCCTGAACGATGAGAGGAAGATTAAAGTGACGACGTCCAACATGAAGACTAGAGGACGTCTGATAGTCCCTGAAGCTCTCTGAGACCCTGAGGAGGAGGAGTTCAGGGATTATAATAATAGTATTAATACTCTGATCAATAGAGTAGAGTGATTGATGACATCACATATCACTTCCTGTTTAGTTATATTTATAAGCTGATTATTATTAAAATACAATAATTGATCACTTTTAGAGCTTTAACAACACAATATTAAATAAACAAATATAAATACATCAGAAAAATAACAATAAAATATCAGAAAAAACTCTAGTGGCTCATTTATTAATAACATTTATTGATTGATTATTTAGAGTTGTGTGATGAGGATGAAGATACTGACCTCGATCACCATGCGGATGTTGGCTTTGATCTTAGCAGAGTCTTTGGTGAGCGTCTCTGTGAAGCTGAAACACAACGTTAGCATCCCTCACTCACAGCAATGGACACAGCTAGCATTGAGCTAGCTGTGGAAGGAGGAGGAGGAGAAGAAGGAGAACAAGGAGAACAAGGAGAAGAAGGAGAACGAGGAGGAGAAGGAGAAGAAGAGTCACGTCATCAAATCAAAAGATAAATAAACAAAACAACTCGTCCAACCACAGAAACATACCAACATCTCACACATGACCGATCAGCTCCCCTCCTCCCCCACGGAGCATAAAACACCCCAACAGTCACATCGTCCATCATTTTGTAGTAAGTGTGTTCCACCCTCAGAACCGGTACCAGCTCCACACTGCCGGCACTCTGAGCCCGGTTCCTGCATGTTAACCAGATGGCCATCTTAGCCGTACCAGACAAACAGTTCACCAACGTGTGAACTGTTTTCCTCTTAGCAGAGTATTTGGGACCAAAGACAAACAAAACAAGACCCTGGAACCACCTTTCTAAAAGTCCAAACAGTGCTGAGAGCCGAGGACACTGAACGAACAGATGTACAAGAGTTCCACTCTGGGAGCAGAATAAACACCCCCCCCCCCCAGCTCCGGATCAAGGTGCTCTGTACCGTTTGTGGCTGAGCTGAGGATGCCCCTCCAGAAGCTCCTGCCGACACTCCGTGCTGCACTGCTCTGCCCCAAAGAGGTCAGCGTAGGAATCCATGGCATGGTTCCTCATCTCGCCCGGGCTGGTGGTCACCCTGCCTTCTGGAAGCCTGAGGCAGGTCATCTGCTTCCTCTGTGCCACCGTTCTCTCCAGGTTGAAGAAGAAAGAGCTCGGGCCTCCATGTCCTTCAGCTGGAGGAAGCGAGACCTGACCAGAGCTCCCTTCACCCTCTCCTGCAGGAAGGAGCTCAACTCAACCTCCTCTCCTGGAGCAGTTGACCTGTAGCAGGGTCTTGGTCTCTGGACTGCTGCCCTGATCTTAGCGGTGGAATGGGAGGTGTACTGCTGGCAAAAAACACAAACGTGTGTTTTTACGACCTACCACCACAGCTTCACAGAACTAAAGTCAGTTTTTCTGCTTTTCCAAATCAGCTAAAAAAGCTCAAAGCTCTTGCAGAAAGCAGTGTCCTGCAGGAGCTTGTTGTTGAAGAGCCAGTAGGACTTGACCTTTGACCTGGTGATGATGTGGTGGTCACTGAAGCCAACTGGCCTGATGCTACTGTGGAGCAATCTGGAGCCGAGACGCTGTGAAATGTATATCCGGTCTGATCTGGCTGCACTCACCCTGTTATTGTTGACCCTCACCCAGGGTAGGACATTTACATATGTTTTTGGGGGCAGTTTTTGTCCCCACTGACTGAGATCCAGGGCAGTTCAAGAAATTGGAAACTTGTGAAATAACATTTAACCTTTGTTCAAAATAATAAATATACTTATTTAGGCTTACAGTATATGAGCAATTGTCATCAAATGGCAATAAGACTATTAGCAGTAGTCTACAGATTCAAAGTGTTTTCTTAGATTTTTTGAACAAAAAACAAACATAAATCAGACAATCATATTCAATTTATTCTTATTTATTTGTGGTTATTTGTTATTAAATTTTTTAACTATTAACAATTATTAAGTCAACGATGCCTTGATTACATATACATCAGTCATTGTGTGGAATTATTGAGAAAAACATTTTTGTAGCACCTCATATTTAAAAATGTGCCATTTGAAGGTACAAACTCAGTTCAGAGTTTTTGCTTAGTAAAATATCTTAATTGACTGTCAGTCAGGTATTATTCATTAGCAACCCTCAAATCAAAGAATAAAGACACTTTACGTACAATTTAGGTGCATTTTCCCTTTAACTCACGAGATGCAGCATGTTTTATACTTAATGTGAATATAATTCATACTTTGTTGGCATCTTATTCTGAAAACCGGATGTTCGTCTGAAGAAACCGGATGTTGTCTCACGTTAATCTTTCCTCTAACTTTCAAAGTCCTTCGCTCGCTCCCGATCTGTGCCGTTTGAATG